>NC_056741.1:1494287767-1494335267 GCF_019279795.1 Protopterus annectens
GTTATGGGACTTAAACTTGACAGCTGTGCTTCATTGATTGCCATACTGGATTACCTTTAAATCTTTTGTTTTAGTGTCTTTGGTTGTGGTATGCTCAATTTCTATCATTTGTAAGGTTTTAGGACCACAGAATACTGTATTACCTTTTCAAACTTTCTCTTTATCTTGTCTTGTACATTCCTTTCTTTCCTGTTGCTTTTGCTTATGTTGCATTTTTATTTAAAAGGTACCTCTGTTCATTTTCTGAAAAACAAAATCCAGATAATATGGTTAAACATGCTGAATGTGTGGCTGATAAAGATTGCAATGCTCCATTTTCCCCAAAGCTGGTCAGAAAGCTTGTTTTCCTGCTTAAATTTATTTGCTGGTGGTAATATTGGTCACAGGTAGGCAAGCCATGCTCTGGATGTGGCTTTCGCAGTTTTCTGAAATTGTAAAAATTGTAGAACATTTATTTAACAACGTGGAAAATGTAAGGGTTAAAGTCTTAGTACTATAGCAGATAGCTAAACAGGGCTGCAAAGTATGCAGTGGTAAAGGAATTCACACGTGGGGGGTGAGGGAGAAAAATACTGAAAGAGGAGAGGGTTATGCGTTACTGATGAGTAGAAGACTCTGTTTGCAGCCAAGTATGACAGAAACTGGACATGTTTTTAGGTTTAAATAAGAGAGACTCAAGTTACCTTCTGAAGGTGCTGGGGGTTGAGGTTGTTAAGTTACTTGTACACACACACAACTGCTTTGTATGGTACAGGTAGTAAGGTATAAACATTTTCTGCTGCCTTTGTCCCCTGCTATGGAACAATGTTCCCTGTCTGTGGAGAAACCATGACTTAAATGTTCCTTTTACTGTACTCTTCCCTGAGAATGTAAATGTAGTTCTGAAAGTCACTGTTGTAAGTCTGGAATGTGAAAGATAATTTACGCTTGACAAGTTAGTGATGCATTTGGTAGTTTTGCCGTAGGATTAAGGTATTATGAGCTGCTAATGAGTATAATCTTACAGCCCTGGGTTTGATTCCCAGATTCTGTATTTTCCTACTGTGTCACTTTGTGCAAGTCATTTAACCATACTCTGATCCCTGTTTGCTTTTGAGAAAAAGGCAATTGTATCTAGTGAGTTTACCTGGTTTAACCAGTAAAATAAAACTGATAAAACAAATACAGGGGTCAGCAAAAGCTTTAATAAGTAGATGGTCTACAATCCTATAAATTCAAATATATAATTTTTTTTCATTTGAGACACTTTATATATAGAAAGCATTTTAAACATGCTGCATAATTTTGTGTCTTTGCAGCAGTTTTTTTTCTTATTTTGTTATCAGGTAACACTATAGTTTTTAAAAGACCTTTTCACAGACGGAGGAAACAATGTGAAGTTAATAAGTGGCCACTGTCCTATTAACTGTAGTCCTAAATGGCATTTAATTAAAATATAGAATTTTGGCTGTATTCAGGATGCTGTCGGAATATCTCGCCTACTTTCATTCTGCTTGCATAGAATTAATTTCCCTATTTAAACCGCTGTTAGGTAGTTGTTTTTAAGTGTAGAATTAGTGAAAAAATGTTACAGGTTTTTTTTCCCTTATTTACACTTTTCACTCCCGTTGGGGAAACAGTGTGACTCGTTTTGTCTGCAGTTTTACACTTCACTGCACGTGCTCCTCACGCTGAGCTTAGTCATCTGCAAACATATGCATAGGCATTGTTATATGGCTCCTGGGAAGAACCAAAGGAAGAGAATGTTCATTTTCAAAACCTCCCTCTTCTGCATACCAACTTTTGTGAACAACATACTGTGGCACAGAAACCATAACTGGGACATAAAGAAGAGTTTCATGCTATTAGGCACAAATGGTGTACAATTGAAAGTTGTGGTAGGGGGTGGCAAGCTAGGGTTGTGTACCATAATTACACTCAAACGAGTACGCATTCAGTTTCTTTTAGGAAAAATGCCACAGCTTGGAGTTTGACTAGTAGGTCTTTCACTGTTCTTTAAGCTTCTGCTGTGCTGTTTGCTTTTGTGTGCGTCTTTTATACTACTTTGGATGAACCTAATTACTTTCAAGTTATTTATCTGCAGGGACTTTGGAAGAAGTCTTGAACATTTCCCATTTTCTGCTTTCTTTGGCTTTGCAGCACTGTAAATATTAGTAGACGAGATGTTTACCTCATCTTTGTTTCTTCCAAAGATTATTCCTAAATCTTGTCATCTACCTATCAGATGCCAATGAAAAAATGTGATTTTAGGCCTCTTTTTCTGTTTTGACAACAGTATCAATGAAAAATGATGTGCTTTCCTGTTTATAGATATTTTAAGAAACTGCACTTTTCTAAGTGCTGACTTGTTGGGCTGTTTTTCATTTTTGGTAAGTGCTCTGTGTGTCTGGATTTTGGTAACAGTTGCATAAATCAGCTGGGTAACTTTCACATGAGAACATTAATTACTGTAAATACCATGACAGTATTGTACCTTTGCACTCCAGATTTGTATGTGTACTTGAATACTTTCAAAAGTACTGATGCACATTTGTACTCATGCATGTAATTTAATAGTTTGAGTTTATACTCTAATTAGCCTTTGAGTAAAAGTTCATTTATATCTTCATGCTGGTAGCCAAATGAAGGTTAAGTGACCTGCTCATGATTTTGCATAGTCCGGACAGTCGTTAGTTTTCTTTTCTGGTCTGATAGGTTTTTGCCTTATAAGAAATATGTTCTTGACTGCATGCCGAAGTGTGCATAAATCACAACAATCTCCGGGATTTGCGTTGCTAATACATATTTTGCCACATGTTTAAACATATTTTATTTATTTATTTATTTTTTTTTTGGATTTCCACAAAGCTGTCTGCTACCCTTCTCCTTTTTCCACACCTCCCATTTACATGCATCTGCACTAGTGCTCTTGAGTTTCATTATATACCTCATTCTGGCTATACTGGTTAGCTGATGTCTGTGCAGGAAAGCCATGACAGGAGGCTTGCTAGGACTGGACATGTGCAGAAAGGTGTCTGTACAGTGGGGATTTGGCTAGTTTTTCTCATCAGGTTTTACCCCCATTGACCCCTAGTTTGTAGTGAAGAGAATGTCTGTTCATAACTACCTGTTAACATCTTTATGTTGTTTGGGACCCATCTCTGCATATCATGTTGCAAACATTTTTGGGGAGTTGGAGGGGTTCATACATTTTTATCTGATTGCCGTATATTCCTGTGGTCTTTCTTCTCTTGTAGAATTTGCAGCTGTTTTGTACAGGTGGAAAAAGGTAATTGGAGCACATATTTTTGATAATTACGCAATGCTCCAGTTTCGGAATACTGATACATAAGGTGTTTGGGTCAGACAAATGAGTTTTGATACATTTATGCCAGGGTTTGAACAGTGAAGCTGTACTGCTCATTTTCTTTCTTTTATTTGTTAACTGGATAAGCACGGTCTAGTTAAATGACTTACTCAGACTAGCAAACCAAGCAAATTTAAGACTTTATCGGGACCAGGACTGTATGGTGAAGGTTGTTAGCAGCTCATAGCCTTAATCCTCTGCATTACATTTACTGAAATTGTACGATTGCTAGTGCAATAATCTTACTGAAGCTATATCACGGATTACATGTTTCTCAGCCTGCAGTTCTGCTTTATTTCTTCCTGAAAGGCGTAATGCTTATATATGACATTCCTCCACAAGATTATTTAAAGAACATTTTAATTGTATGAAAGAGCCATAGACTGGGTTTAAATTCTTTGTTGAAGGGGAATAAATGTTTAAAGGGAATTTGGCCACATCACTACTACTCTCCAAAAAAGAGCTTCTAAATGAAGCAATCATATTAGATAATCAGATGTATTAAAATGCTTTACTGGTTGATTATGACATGTAAACCCCTTCCAACGACATATGAAGAAAAGGTTTGCTGGTAACTTAGCTTATGGGGTGGGACTGTCTTGTTAATCAAAGCCTAATTCACTGGAATTTTGTAAAAAATAAAATAAAATACTGCTACCCCAGTTCCCTGCATTTGAAAGCTGTCCAGTTATCTTTTGAAAAGAGGCCTGTCTTGCAGGCCATTGGAGAGCAGTAATGTACATGCTGGTATCAACTGACAGATGCCTACAAGGATCAGATTTTTTGTTTGTTTGTCCAAGGTTTAATTGAGTTAAAATACTCTGCTCTTCAAGCCCTGGGGTATAGTGACCACTGAAGTTTGCAGAAGGAACTTAGTGTCCAAAAGCATAAAAGATGTGGTACTGCACACCCTTGAGGTGTTAAGGGATTGTAAGCAGCTTTTAATGTTAGCTACAGGTTATGTTCACTGTATTTGATTTCAAACTCGCCTCAACTTGCACGACATTTCCTTGTGCATGTCTTTTTTGTTATTTTTAAAGCCTTTAAGTAATGCTGTCATCTGCAAGTCTGTTATGTAGTAATCTGGAAGACCAGTTTGAGGTTTTATTTATTTTATTTTTGGTAACTTGGTTAGCCCTACCAGACATAGCTAATTTACTGCTTGGACTTGGCTGGGAGGTGGGCATGAGATGGAAAATCTTCAAAAATACTTTTACATTTAGAAGTACAGCACAGCAAACAAAGGGACAGTGTAATGATGCAGAAATAAAATTAAGTCAAATTGAGAAGTTGCAAAACCTGACTTGTATCATGAAAGCAGAAAGTGATATAAACAGGGAAGTTTAGAAAGACAACTGTTTATATGTCTGTGTAATTCATTTAGCAGGACCAACCAGTACATCCTCAGAGTACAATGTCTAAGCATTTATTGCACATTGGGTAAGTTAAGAAAATAAAAACAGAATGATGATACTGTAAAAGTAAACTGACACGAAAAATTGCATACTCTTATAATGAGTGAGAATCTGTTAGAAAACTTTAACCATTGTGGTACTTCTCCATTTAGTGATGTATGCCAAAGGTTGTACATTTTCAGCACAGTCCCATTCTAGAAGTAGTATAGAAATAGTATGTTTCTTGATGTGTGTAGATCAGTGTAGCTTTTGCACACTATGTCTTTAAGGAAGCATGCGAGGCTGTGCCTGCACATATACATTCCAGACACGTGCAATCCCTAGAGCCATTTTGAAGAAGCAGCCAGTGTGTAAGCATGTATGATCACAGCAGTTAGTTTGTATATAAGTTACATAGTCATAGTCAAATAACCTTTATAGTAATGTGTTTGCATAGAATAAAGCTGTTTAAACAGATCCCACAAAGACTTATTTGTTTACCAACATGAAAGTGGCAGTGTCGGAACCAAGATAGAAAAGAACAAAACATTTGGAGCCATTGGATGTAAAGGCGACTTTGAAGGTAAAAACCAAGAGAAAACAGTGCAAACTTAACCAGAAACCACCATAGGTAATGAAAAGCAATGCAAATTATTTACTCAGTACAATGAGGTAAGAAAAGGCATTACGAGGGTATAAAGCATGTTATCAGGCAAGCGGAAAGCTCAAAAAGTTTAAAGAAAATGTTTAAGATAAAAGTGCTTGATGAAACAAATGTGTTTAACATGCTTGTTTTGTACTTTAACATGCTTGTTTAAGGCAGGAACTGTGTGTTTAATGCATAACTGGGCATGTTTAGAGTAAAACAAGCCCAAAAGAAGGTATGCTGGGCATAAAAAAGGACAAGTGTTTAAACGAGCACAAAGAATAATAATAAAAGAAAAGGGGCACAGTAGATGACTGCTATGTTGGGCAAAGTGCTGTGTTTGTGCATAACTATGACTTTGCTATCAAAAGAGTAATTTAGTCGTTAAAAGTATCTGAGTGTGTAAAAATGCCTACAGTGTGCACTTATTACTGTGCATGTATTTCAGAGTCCCTGTGTGTGAACTGCAACTATGTCGTGTGATTGAATTTAAGCATGGTTGTTTGAAGAAAAGTTCTTGTGCTGGGTGTGGCCGTTCACAAGGTGCCGCCATTACAGAGTGCTTCTTGTACTGTAAAGAGTTGCCTGACAAAGTGCTGCCATTTTGGGAACATTTCAGTGTATTGCATCTAGTCATTTACAAAGGGGTCTATATTACATGATCGAAACCTTAGGATGTTCATTGTGTTACACTGCTGCAGTCATTACACTTGGGTTATCCTGCCGTCAGGCGGTCCCTCAGTCGGCCTGAGTTCCAAAGTCCTGGTCCGGCGTCAGTTGCTGTTGCTTTTTCCCTGACGTCAGTGCGACAGGGGTATATAAGATGCAGCCGACGCCATTTTCTTCAGTCTTTCTTGTTGTGCAGTGCCCGAAGCAAAAGCAGTTCGCAAGTGCCGGTCGGCCGACTCCTGAGATTTTCATTTCCGAATCCTGAACCAAAGTCTTCTACAAAGCTAAGTACCCCGTTGGGGAAACTTTTTCTTGCCTCACATGGTCGAAACCTTAGGTTATTGAACACCTAAAGGTAGAGCACAAAATATCGAATCCTTAATATTGAAAACTGCTGTTTCCACACAGGGAAACAATGCAGTTGACTAAAAAAAAAAAAAAAAAAAAAAAGTTATAAACAGAAATAAAGTGGGAGGGTTCGCTCTTCACACCCCTGATGTGGGGGGGGGGCTGTGCCCCCCACACCCCCCTAACTAAATACATCAACTCTGAGGTCACTCTACAGCAGAGAAAGAACAAAATCTACGTAACAGCCAAATGTCTCATTTCCCTGTGTGGAAACAGCTGTTCGCAATTTTCAGACCGACATTTTGTGATTTACCTTTAGGTGTTCGATAACCTAAGGTTTCAATCACGTAATAGGGAACCTTTACAAAGTGCTCATATCTCAAAAAGCATTGAATTTAGGCAACCAAAATCTGATTATTCGCATTGTGCAATTGCTTAACAAGTTTCTTGTATTAAAGAAAGGTGTTTCTTGCAAAAGATTATAGTAGTATTACAGTGCTCATGAATTGTTTAGCTGTATTGCAAAGTTTTTGAATGTTTCTTAAAGTGATGACTTTAATAAGTGATAATGCATGACTTTTCCAAGGCTGCCTTTATCGATAAATTTTCAAGAAACTACTTTTCGCATTTTTGCCTTTACCAGTTTCAAAAGCCAAGGATTTTAGCATTTCTGCCTTTACTTATAAAAAATTTCACAAAAGCATCGCAAAGTCCGAGAAAGTATTCCTTCAAGCTCTGTAATGCAGTAATAAGTTGAAAAGCTATTCCACTGGGTTTCGTAAAGCATCGAGAAAGCTGGAAATGTATTTTGCAAAGTACAGTAAATCATCGTGAAACTTAAAAAGCTATTTCGTAAAGCACAGTGAAGTATTAAGAAATTTATAAAGCTATTTTGAAAAGTGCAAGAGGCTTGTTTCGCAAAGTCCAGTTAATTGAAAGCAATACATGGTTTTTCACTTGTACAATATCGATAAGCACAAAGATAGAAAGTGCAGATATAAACCAAAAGAGCATTAGCCATGTTGAGAGTTCATGCCAATTATTTATGCACGTATGTAGTGTGTGTGCGTATGTATTTGCAAGACCCTTCACTAATATGTGTTAATATGGCAGATGGATTTCAGAAACCATAACCACTTGTGTTTGGTCACCAATTCACTGCAATACTCTGGTCAGAGTATTGCAGTGAATTGGAGAATATTTGAACAAGAGTACAATATTTTTATGCAAGCAGCTTATGCAAATAGAGATGTGTGCACTAGGGCATTTATTTTCCTAAGTCTAGCAGGATCTGAGGCTATAGAAAGGGAGAGATCATTTGTATATGCACCAGCAGTGTCTGAAGGTGCAGACCACCATATTATGCAAGCTGAATCCAGAGAAGACTCAATGTGTTTAATTAGATAGGCATTTGTAATACATGTGAAATCAGAAGCCAGGGGAAACCTTTGCAGCTTATATAATTGATTTGAGGAACAAGGCCAAAACGTGTCGGTTTGGTGACTTGAAAGATGAGTTGAAAAAGGATAGACTTGTATGTGGTATTAATAGTGCTGCAGTGAGGAAGATTTTACTTTGTGACAGTGATTTGACGTTAAGCAAAGCAATAGAGATTTGTCAGATCCATGAGGTGACAGAAATATACACAAACATGCTTGCAAGTGACAAAAGTATGGTTTCAGTAAACTCCAGAGCAAACGTAGGCAGTATGCAACACATGACAAGCTGAAATAGACCTAAGCAAAAAGCAACCATAGGAATTCAAAGAAGGTGCTGAGTTTTCCAGAAAGCTCTAGAAGAGCAAGCTCCACTGCCATCTCAGTGCCACACAAGCATGAGTCAGCAAAACTCAAGTCTAGTTTTATTGTTAACTGTCAAAATTGTGGTGCAGACCATGAATCTAAGAGAGAGATGTTTAGCATATGGTCAGCAGTGCCATAAGTGCAAGAAATGGAACCACTTTCAAAAGTTTTGCAAATCAAGTAAGCCTCGCACATTTGTAAAGAAAGGTTGTGTCAGAAAACAAGTTGATCAAGTACAGAAAACAAGTTGATCAAGTACAGCCAAAGCAGTCAGCTTTCTACGTATATGGTGCATCAGTGCTGGGAGAGAGTTGATGCAGTAAACCTATTAACAAGGAGCAAAGTGTTTTGCACAGTTCGGATTAATGGGAAATCCACAGACCTCAAAGTAGACACTGGATCAAATTGCAATGTTATACCAGCAGATACATTTGCAAAAGTGAGAACCAACGAACACCTCAATGTAACCAGCAGTGCGAGACCTGTTGTGTATTGAGGTGAAGAAATTCAGACCAAAGGGTCAGAACTATTACAACTTAGTGTGTGTAGTCAGATGGCCAGTGCAATCTTTACTAGGTCTCAAAGATAGCTTGAGAATGAATCTGTTTTCTTTTGCAAAAGAAGCTCATCATGTGAGTGTGGTTCCAAGTTCATGTTTTGCAGAAGCCATTTTCTCAGTGTATGCTGATGTTTTTGATAAGTTGGGCAAGCTTCCAGTTGTGTATTCCATGAAGTTAGACCTCATTCACTCCAGTGGTCAGACCTGCAAGAAGAGTTCCAATAGCTATGCAAGATAGTCTAAGCTCAGTTGGGTAAGATGGTGCAGCAAGGTATGATTTGTCCAGTCACAGAACCAACTGAACAGGTATCGTCCACGCTAGCCGCTCACAAGAAAGGATCAGATGAAATCAGAATATGCATTGACCCTAGAGATTTGAACAAACCATTAAAGAGACCAAGCCATCCAATGTGCACAGTTGATGTCGCAGCTGTGTAATACTAAATGCCACTGTATTTTCTGTTTTGGGTGCATAGTTCATTTTGGCAAGTGATGCTTGATTGCAAATCCTCATTTCTAACTACTTTTAGTACCCCATTTGGCAGATACAGATTTCTAAGGATGCCATTTGGAATAAGTACTGCAAGTGAAGTTTTTCAGCGAGCAGTGGAACAAATTTTTTTCAGGTTATCCTTCTGCCATAATAGTAGACAATCTACTAGCAGACCAAAGCAGAGCATGACATAAACCTCAAGAAAGTTCTAGATCGAGCACATGAAATACATTTGAAGCTCAGTCCTCTGAAGTGCAAATTCAGACTTCCCAAAGTAACCTACGTAGGACATTTGTTTACAAGTAAAGGCTTAAAACCTGACCCAACCAAACAGCTATTTTAAAGATGTCATCACCAGATAATATGCAGAGTTTACAGCATTTTCTGGGAGTGGTGAACTATTTGGCCAAGTTTATACCAGATTGCAGTGAGTTGACACCACTGTTGAGAGCTAACAGGAAAATGTTGTATGGTCGTGGTTACATCATCATCAGAAGACGTTTGATGACCTTAAGCAGAAAATTGCCACACACACCCCCCATGTTAAGGTACTGTGATGTGAATAAACCAGTTTATCCTATCCTGTAATGCTTCTAATTTTGGTCTTGGTGCAGTTATTCTACAAGAGGGCAGACCAGTAGCCTATGCATCTAGGACACTTACTCAGAGGTGCATTATGCTCAAATTGAGAAAACTTCTAGCAATAGTTTTTGCATGTTCCAAGTTTCCCGATTTATATTTATGGTTGAGCTATTCAAATTGAAACTGATCATTGGCCTCTAGTTACCATTCTAAAGAAACATATGCATTTGCAGAGTCTTCCAGATGCTAAAACTGATTCTCAATTTTATGTCACATGATATGGATGAATTTCTAAGCCTAGTGTGAAATGCACAGCAATGTGGACTTGATTGTATATACATGTGTACTTAGTATTGTATAATGCACGTCTCTAGATTATTTGTGATTTCTGCATGCTAAAAATCTCATGACAAATAGCATGATCTAGTTCTCAAAGAAGGAGGATGTAGATTAAAGTGTAGTGTGTGTGCACTATGTCCTTAAGAAGCATGTGAGGCTGTGTGTGCAAGTATAAATTCCAGCCACGTGCAATCCCTAGTGCCATTTTGAAGAAGCACCCAATGCGCAAGTATGTATGATCACAGCAATTAATTTATATACAAGTTAATTGGTCATAGTCAAACTTTACAGAATGTTTTTGTATAGAATAAAGATGCATAAACAGAACCAACGAAGACTTGTTTATTCATGTATCAATACGAAAGCGACAATGTGAATCAGGTTTGCTTCAAACATTCGATGTTTTCATCTGGCCCCAATGAAGACGAAAAAGCTCCCTGCTGTGCTAATGGAAGAATATGAACCAGCAGCAGCATCAGTGACTTGGATTGCACACATCATGCTCCCATTCAGGGCATTTAAGTAGTCTGTGGATAGCACACAGTGTGCTCCCGGACAGGGCATTCAAGTAGTTAGTGGATGGCACACAGCATGCTCCCAGACACAGGGCATTCAAGTAGTCAGTGGATAGCGCACATGGTACTCCAGGACAGTGCATTCAAGTAGTCCGTAGATAGACACTGGTACTGCCAGACAGTGCACTCAAGTAGTGAGTGGATAGGCACAGGGTACTCCCAGATGGTGCATTCAAGTAGTGAGTGGATAGGCACAGGGTACTCCCAGATGGTGCATTCAAGTAGTCTGTGGATAGGCACAGGGTACTCCCAGATGGTGCATTCAAGTAGTCTGTGGATAGGCACAGGGTACTCCCAGATGGTGCATTCAAGTAGTCTGTGGATAGGCACAGGGTACTCCCAGATGGTGCATTCAAGTAGTCTGTGGATAGGCACAGGGTACTCCCAGATGGTGCATTCAAGTAGTCTGTGGATAGGCACAGGGTACTCCCAGATGGTGCATTCAAGTAGTCTGTGGATAGGCACAGGATACTCCCAGATGGTGCATTCAAGTAGTCTGTGGATAGGCACAGGATACTCCCAGATGGTGCATTCAAGTAGTCTGTGGATAGGCACAGGATACCCCCAGATGGTGCATTCAGGTAGTCTGTGGATAGGCACAGGGTATTCCTAGATGGTGCATTCAGGTAGTCAGTGGATACCACACACTGTTCTCCCAGACTGTGCATTCAACTACTGAGTGAAGTGGGTATATTGTAGTTTTACAGCAAGAGGTTGTAGTATTTCAGAAGCTGCAAGGAGAAGTACCTCAGTTGCATCATAAGGAAGATGATGCTTGCTTGAAAAGTGGGTAGTGCTGATGGCTTAGGAATGTACAAACTGTGATAGCTGCAATGAGTAAGATTGTTATGTATGTTTTTGTTAGTTTTATATGTGTTCACTTGCTTTTTCTTGTTTCCTTCTCATTAAATGTGAGAAAATTATTTATAGTGCTAAAGTAAGGCAAAAAAGCTGCTTTATGTGTTGAACTTAAAGTATATTTTTCTCACATTTAATTTAGTATAGGGCTTTGCAAAAGTGTAAAGTTGTCCAGGTCCCTCCAACCAGTGTTGAATTTAAAACACCAACAAAAAAGTTAAAACATACAAAATACTGAATTCAAAAAATATTGAATTAAATAATATTGAGAGAGAGAAACTTTCCCCTCCCAATATTAACAACCCCCTCCATAATGCTATCCTCAAATTCATCTGAATAGTGTTACTGGAAGGTTTTCATGAAGGTGTAAGGTATAGGGTTATTGAGGGGAAGGGGCAGTGTTAGGGTTCGCTCTTATTACTAAGGTGGTGCAGCGGAAACTAGATCTGATGCTGTGTAGCAAAAAACTTTCATGAAAAATGATTGCAGTAAATTTAAACCAATGAGCTCCAATCCCACCAAAACTAATCCCAATCCCACCAAAACTAATTTAATTTTAGGGGGCAAGCCCCACTTCACCCACCATATCCCACATTTCTAAACATACTTCACCTGTGATCTTCCAATAGTATGGATAAGGGGAAACTGTGCCATGGTCTTCTTGTTACATGCGCACTTTACCACCCTAACCACTGAAAAATTATTAAAAAAAAAAAATTACAGGGGCAAGGAACAAGTTTCCCTGCAACCTGGTTTGGAAATCTGTGCCCCACATCCCTAGATATTAACTTTGTGATTGTGCAACAATTCGGAAAAGATGAAAACTTCCTTCTCTCATCTTTTCTGTGATCTGGTTCTAGCAAATTCAGATGTTTAAAAAAAAAAAAAAAATACTGAAACTGACCAAATATAATCCCATTCTGACAATTCCTTACCTTTAACAAGCCATGTGGTCTCATGGCATGTACACAAGTATGTGTTACGTACTTTGTGTGTGTATATGTATGTATGTATAGAAATTATTAATCAGCAGTGAGTGAAGGGTGGACATTATAGGGAAATAACGGATTCTCCAGGGTTGTTGTAAGATCAGAGGCCACACGCAATGGGCCTTTATTTCCATATAATACCAACCCCGGAGGGCAGTATTATACCTAGAAAATGTCCTTTATGTTTATTATTGTGTTGTTGCCGATTATCAGAATAATCAGAAATACAAAGAATCCCTTCATTGAATTTTGGTAATGTTTTGCTATAACAATGAGCTCACCTTTTATTTAAATATAATTTTATTAAGTATATAACCTATGTCAGACATGTTAAGATACTGTCAGTACTGAAAGATAAATGTATTTTGTAAACAAAAATGATAAATGAAATTTTACTGCATTGAACTTTCTAACATATGTTTATTGATTTTCTTTTTTAATAATGCATTTAACTGGATAAACTGTTGGGCATAAGTGTTATTATAGGAGTGGCACTGGAGCATTGTGTGGTTATGTGACTTGGTTAGGGTCACACAGTAGGTAAATGGTAGCTGAGGGGAATCAAACCCTGATTTACAGGATGAAGCGTATTAGCAGCTCATGGCTTACTCCTCTGAACTAAACTTCCAAACTTTTAAGTTTATTTTCTGTCTTTCTAATTATGTTTGGAAAAAGAGAAAATTTGTTGTTATGTTTTCTTATGGTCATAGGTCTCAACCAGTCATTGACAAATCCAGAAATGATCAGAGGCAATCAGGGAAACGTTTAAAATATTAGCACTATTAACTTGAGACATTGACAGAGTAAGAGAATGTGCATTAGTTTACATTTTCTGAATTAAAACAAGTCTATAACTCTTAATTACGATCATTATTTACTAAGAGCAATTCACTGCCTTTTCTCCAACAGTCACCAGTATTAAGAGGGATTAAGAGGGACAGGTGTAAACTTAGTCAAAATCGGGGACAGTTAAGAGGTATGGTTAGCTTTATATGATTGTGTTTACCTTTTCTTGTGTGTTGTCTCTTTCTTATTAATGCGAGAAAATGATTTATAATGCCAAAGCAAGGCAAAAAACCTGCTTAACTTAAAATATTTTTTTCCCTCACATTTAAATTTGGTATAGGGTGGTGCCTTCTGTGAAGGTTGGGTGCCGGGCTGGCACCGCTCCACCGTAAAAACACCACTGTCAATCAGTCTGCAGACCGATGATCTGCTGTGGTGATCCCTAACTGGGAAAACCCAAAAAAGACCTTGCTTTTTGCTCTCAGCAAATGTGAAAAGTTCAGGTCCATCTGTCCAGTGAGTCACATACTGCTTTAGCTGATGACTTCCAGTCTGTTTCCTCTTGTGTACATTTTAAGCCTCTACAGCCTACCTGATGAGCATACCTCTCAATTTTCCAGATTTTACCAAATATTTTTGGTCTTGTTCTCATTAGACTTGTGATTTTCTGACAAATTACTGAGGTCTGGAGTCTCTAAACAATGGCAGAAATTTGAGTTTCAGACTTATCCTTCAGAAAATGCATACCAACACTACTCTTGTTATTGTAGTATCTCTTTGAGTTTATAAGAGCAATACATAAAATCTGTCTCTATTTTTGGCCATTTGACCCCCAATATTTTAGGCTTTGTCCAGATTTCATCCCTTAAGAGGTTGAGAGGTATGCTGACACTCTGTTTTGTGGCATCTCCAAGAACTAAAATCAGTTATTTTCTTACTAGAAGTTTGTTAGTTTGGTCAACGGTATACTTGTTGGCTTTCTTTAAGCTGATTTCTATAGTAATTTGTGTGTGTGTGTGTGTTTTAACATTATTTCAATATGCAAGTCCCTAACTTTTGTCTTGCAATGTTTTTGCTAGATTGAGGCATAAAGTATTTGACTCAATTGTAAGAGCACATTATAAGAATAAGTACACAAAACTTTCTAGTAATCGTCTTCCAAACCGGTCTGAGGCCCATTAAAAGCAGGCAAAAAACATTTTATAATTTGGCAGACCAATACGCACATTAATCTACGCAACTAAGCTTCCAATTTCCCATTATCCAAGCAAACAAATGATTATATTTTCACAGGAATATCCCCTTTTAAGCAGTGATTTTTTTTCTAAAAAAAAAAAAAAAAAAAAAAGTAGATCTGACAAAGCCTGCAAGACACAAATGCACCTGAGATTTTTTTAAATAAATGCAGCATTTGTAATTTTGATGTGTTCCATACCTTAAGCTTTGTAGTTGTATATAGTTCCAGTCTTCTAGTAAAAAGAAGCCTCACCCCCTCCAGATTCCCCATCAAGGAAGTTGACATCCACTCTACACCTCCTTGGCATGGGTGAGAGGTTCCCCACAACCTGACCAACCAGGAGGAGAATCTAGGGTCCAGCCCCTCCCACCGTTAAAGTATATAACAAAAATTATAATCCAAATATTTGTAACCTACAATGCAGTGCTCATCTGCCTTTAAATAAAGAACCAAGATTTTTAAACTACTTGTCTTGTTTTAGATAAAAGATCACAGCCGAACAATGGTAGAATCTGTATGAAAAGCACAGCAAAACAGCTAGTGAGAAGGATAAACTTAAGGGCTCTTAGGGCTTGACCACTGCTGAATTGATTCACATAAGAATTAGGGGAAATGAACTGTAGTTCACATGCTTTCCCAAGATGTTAACTTTATTCTTTTTGATACACTGGATATTGACTTTAAACTGTACACCTGTTTTGACTTTATACTGTTGTAGCCCATCTGGCAGCAGTGAACAGTCCTTGAATTCCCAGTTCACATAAATCCTTCCTCTTAATCCAACCTCTCCATTTCCACCATTTTAGTCATGCTGTGTTATTACGAGTCCTGTGTTTGACAGCACTAGTTGAAGTACTCTAGGTGTGCTCTTACCAACACTCTGGATTGTCTTAGAAACTCTGGACAGTGATTTCCATCATGTTTTTGGCCTTTATCCTTTCAGTTGTATCACACAGCACTGGCCATGTGTGACTCCATATCCTTTTTCTCTGTTACCTTTCATATGGTTGCAGAACATCTTCATTGAATGATACTTCATTCGCCTGACTTTCAATTACTAGTGATTGGACATAACTTAGTAGTGTATTCTGAACTTTTCAACTGATTATCAGGTGTTTTTATACATGAGTGCTTTCAAACACAGTGCATTCCATTGCCATGTATACTCATGCCACTTGCATCTTGAGCTAGAGCCACTGGCTTATAATTAAGGGGCTGTTGGACAAGCAGGAACAACCCCATTATGAGAAGTGAGCCCGCTTAAGCTACTTGATCTTACCTTACTCCCATCCTTGCAGGTCCTCCAACACCTGACTTGCTAATTGACTTGGGTTACCGGTGTTGCATGTGAAAGGTATTTCTGTCTGCCAGCAGGCTTACCAGGTTCAGCAATCTGTATTGAACTTTGAAGAATGCCAGCATTAATGCAGCCAACTCCTTTATGACAGTAATGATGCTACAGTATTGATACCAGCTAAATCATTACTATAACTTCTAGGGTCTGGAACCCTCTAGAGTCTATAACGTATGCACTTTTTAGAAATGTTTCTAAAGTTCATCAAGAAGAACAGGAATTACATTTGTTGTTATGATGGTTCTGAAGTTAAAGTGGGATGCATACCTTGTAAGAGTGAAAGTTTCTTTTGAGATTTGAAAATAAGAGACTAAGAATTAGAAGAGAGGAAGCAGCTTCAAGACTGTAATTCTGGTGATTGCAAAAAGTAAAGAAGTAAATTAGGCATAGATGATTATAGTCTGAACTCTGCAGCACAGAAAACAGCTCAGATACATTGTTAACCTGTGGATTTATGGCTCAGCATGCATAAAATTATTAGATTCAATGCATTATTACTGTAAACCAAAGCTGAAGATGCTTGTGGTTTTAGTTCTTTGGCTCTCATATACTGCCATGAATATTTTATAGGAAAAGAAATACTCGCAGACTCAATCTTTTTATAGTATTGCTGCAGTCGTAAAACTGGTAGTGTTCCAGTTCTCTAGAAATAGAAGCTGTCTTAATGTATCATTTTTTTTTCCAAGGGTGATCCTATATTTGGCAGCATTTCTCATCCTCTTTCTCTCTCTCTCTGTCTCTGTTACTGCAGATAAACTATGATGTGTATGTTAGAAAATATGAGTAATGCTTTGTCAGAATGTTTTTAACTCTTGGTAAAATATTTTTTTATGAATTTGAAGAACGTGCAGAACCTAGTGACTAAGAAGCAGTAATTGTCAACTAGATAGTGATTACTCTGCTCATGAAATATACACATAGCTTACTTGCTTAGTCTGATTCAGGAGAGAGAGCGAGGTGTTTTTTTTTTTTTTTTGGCGATTCACTCAACTGCTTTTGCGGTAAGTGCAGGAACACAACAGATTTAAGGCATCCTGCCACATGCTCAGAAACTGTATACTTAGGCTAAAAATGTTTTCACCAGAGTGGACTTTACATGCCTCATACAAGCTTGGGTTTTAAGCAACCTCAAAATGGTAAAGCCCCTACCTTTAAAACATGTCTCCCTTGTGATTTTTGACAATCCGTAGAATATTTCATCACATGATTTGCAAGTCTTTAATTGGTCTTGCATTTTAATGCAGGTTACACATCTCCAGCAATGGTCGACACAGCATCCCATACTGATCCATTTGTTATGCCATTTCCATCTGTCACTGCTAAATTCACTTCTGTCTTTTGATGCACACACACATGCAGTTTATCCCCATATGTGGTCTAATAATGCAAACTATTTGATGCACACACATGCAGTTTATCCCCATATGTGGTCTAATAATGCAAACTATAATTTTTATTTTTTTATTTATTTTATATTTGTTTACCAAGAAAATCCGAATGGGCATGGATCCCATTGTCAGCGGAGGCCCGGGAAGAATAGCTCCACAAAGATTAATACAGCAAATACAGTAAATACTGTACACATGTTAACTTTTTGACTCTGAAACTGTACCTTAAAGTACAGTACAAGGCCAAGAAAGGAGCAAAAAGTAAATGTACTATAAGGAGCAGTGTATGTTACAGTAAACAATACAGTTGAAAGGACATTTTGTTCAGTCATTTGGTTGCATTCATCAGTGGCTAGTACAGTAAACAAACATTGAGTAAGAGCATAGAAAGGAGTTGTTGCAAGCTTTCAAAAGTATGATATGCTCTAAGTGAAGCTTCCCAAGGTCAGAACAATTACATAACCAAAAAAATGTAAATGAGACCGGAGGAGTTTTTTTAAATTTTTGTTCTGTAGTCCTATCTTGCCTTCATTCTTACATATAGATTCGGAGCCAATCCTCAGCTCTGATTACAAAGCTCAGTCTCTCAGTTGGCTCTTGGCAAGGTAGGTATCCCGTAGTGCACTAGTAAGAATCCCCAGATCTCGTTTGCCACATCTACGAGTTCAGAACTGCTCTCTTTTTTTGGTCTGTGGCCAAGTTGGATTTTTTTTCATTATTATTGTTCATAGTGATATTTTTGTTATAACAGTATTAGCTTAGTTTATATAGCTTAGTTGCAGTTATTATAGATAGGAATAGTAGTGTTTTTTCAATTTGTGAAGTTATTGAGAACTTGTTGGCCATTGCTTCAGCAGGCCCGTTTTGTTCCCTGAGTGGTATCCCTTTCTTGTGTGCTAGTTTTTGCTATATTTACTCTTCTTAGCGCAGGTCCATGCTTGGATTAGGACCTATTCTAATATTGTATTTTTCACTAGTATAGTACTATAATTGATAGCTGTGTGCAGTGTCTTTACTAATTCTTATTAACTAGTAATTAACGTGTTGAATTTTTGCAATTTTTGGTAGCTTTTTTTCTTGACTTCACTTCTCTGTTTATGGCTAGGTCCATTTAAGTTAGAGGATCTAGTCCTCTATTAACCTTTTCTGATGTTGTTTCCTCAGCAGGGATAGGTCTGTTAGAGGACCTAGTCCTCTGTTTTTGCTTGTCTTTGTGTGTTGTTCTTGACAGAGCTAGGCCTGTTTTAAGTTAGAGGACCTTGTCCTCTCTTTCTGCCTTTCCCTCATGTTTCTGTTTGAGTAAACATGTCTAAGGATCATAAACCTTCGGGTTTTAAAAAGTGTTTCAAATGTTCCCAAAAAATGTCAATAACTGACTTAGTAACTGTGCTTACTGTCTCGGTGCCATACATATTCAGGAAACATGTTCTTTCTGTCACTCTTTCAGTTCTCGAGTTCTCCAGGAAAGAAAGAACAAACTGATCCTGAAAGGTCTCCTAAAGCCTTCCGGTGAGGAGGATTTAGCCAGCTCTTCATCCTCACATTCCAGATCTTCAAAAAAGGAGAAGGTCAGGTCTGCCAAGAGACATTCTCCCACACAGACTGTTTTATCTGGACCCCCTCATAAAATCTCAAAATTGGGCAACCTTCTATCTCTTTGGCTCCACTGTCCTTGGAGCCAGTTGAGGTTGTTATTGACACTCCAGTGTCGGCCCCACGTTTTTCGGAGCCGACTACTGAACATTTACCTCAGAGCCAGTCTAGAGGGTTATTGCTGGTTTCCCCAACTCTCAGATTTCCCATTTTGCAGAGATCTAGGTCACCTGCCTTATCTTTCAGATCCTCCAAGATTCTTTCTGAAGAGGATGTAGCGAGAGTAGTGCTTAGACTCTTCAAGTCATTGGTGCTAGCTAATTTGTTGCCAGCTCCGACCCAATCAGTTCTGGAGCTGTCTGAGGCCATACTCTCTTTTGCCGTTCCTCCTCCGAGCCATGTTGTGGAACCCTCTGTTCTAGCACCTCTCGTATCTGTCTCTGAGCAGAGTTCTGCTCTGACACCTTCGGCACAGTCCTTGGTGTCTAGGAGCCAAAGCTCACCAGTCAGACCTGACAGGCCCGCGTGGACCCAGACTTCAGTTCCTAGCCTACCTCTCGGTGCGTTGGCTAGGCTGAGCTCTGATCCTACATCCGTATCTGAGCGGATTGCTTTAGAGCAGAGGACTACTTCTGTTTTCTCGGAACCGGAACTGTCCTCTGAGCCAGAGAGTTCTGCATTCCAGATGATGAGTGTGCTGTCTAGGTCTTAAGCTTCACATAAGAGTACCGATGCTCTTCCCCCTCAAGCTCAGACCTCTGTCTCAGCACCATCTCTCTCTTGGCAGCAGAGACCCGCAGCCTCAGGAGACCCCGATGGGTGGCCCCCCAGTCTTCCGAGACTTCCCTAGAATACCCTTCTGAAGAGCCCTCTCGGAAGAGAACTTGCAAGAGGAAGCATGTAGACTCCCCTGATGAGTTCATCACCTCTGACACTGTCCTCGAGGAGTCAGAAGGGTCCCCTAGGTTGTCCTCTGATATCTCCTTTGTAGATATCTTGGAGATCCTGAAACAGAGGAGTGGCTGGCCCCACTGTAACACCTTTTGATGAGGAGTCAGTGTACCTGAAGGTTTTCGGGTCTCAACCATCAGCCTCTTGGGTGTCTCCACCTTTCGATGAGCTGTTGGACCTAGTTAGTCGAAAGGTGTGGGGAAACTCCTGATACCGTGGAACCAGTCCCCAGAAGGCCCAACAAATTTCTTTCAGCCCCCAAAGAGAAAGACTTTCTGACTAAAGGTGTGCCTGTAGATGCCATGGTGGTGGCAGCGGCAGCCACAAAGAAGTAACTAGCGAAGACTTCATCTATCCTTCCACTGAACAAGGAGTCTTGAATGATGGATAAATACGGGAAGCGTATCTTTTCTTCAGTGGCATTTACACTCAGATCACTGAATTACCTCACCCATTTTACTAAGTTTCAAAGAGATCTCCTAAAGGAGCTAGGAGATGCTCTCTAAGGTACATTAGCTGAAGGAGTCCCTGAGAAGGTTACTGCTCAGTTGTCCACCTTAAACTCCATTGTTAACTTCTCCATGAGGCTGGTATCCTATGCAGCAATTGGAGCGAGTAGGGCAGCGGGTGCAGGCGTTTCCCTTAGGAAACGCTCCTGGATGTGTTTATGTAACTTTGCAGAGCCCTTCAAATCTACTTTTACCAACGCCCCCTTTGACAGTTCCTCTCTGTTTGAACCAACTGTAAAAGATTCGCTCACCAGATGCAGCAGGAAGGGAAAACTCTCTCTGCCATGGGAGTATGTTTTTCTGCCCCTTCTAGACCATACCCTAAAGGTCAGAGAGGAGGGACAATGTGGTTAAAGAAATATGAGATTTTTCCCGGATGCACAGGGTGATTCCTCCTTCAGAGGAAGAGGGAAGTAATGGTAGATGTCGCCCTAGAGGCAGGGGGCCCTCAAAACCAGGGTGGCTGTGATTCTTTTTGTGGATGTCCCGATCAGTGCTCCTCAAGTTGGGCCTGACTGAGCTTCTCTGGAGCCAGTTGGGGGTCGCTTATCTTTTGTATCCAGAAGCCTGGCACGACATCACCCAAGACAAGTGGGTACAAAGAATAATTACTAGAGGATACTCCATACCCTTCTCTTTCCCACCCCATACCACCAAGAAAATCTCTGTTCCACCCAATCACAGGGATCAAGCAACCATAGAAGTTCAAAAGTTACTTCAAAAGAGAGTCCTCCAAACTGTCCCTGCAGGCCAGATAGGATTCGGAACAGATTCTTTTTAGTGCCAAAACGAACAAGAGACTGGAGGCCCATTTTTGACCTCAGCAAATTAAACGAATCAGTGAAGAAGTCCAAGTTCTGAATGGTAACACTGCAGTCTATACTCCCTCTGTTAGGGAAAGACAATTGGATGTGCTTCATAGATCTCCAAGATGTGTACTACCGCATAAAAATTGACAGCATCAAGGAGTCATTTACGCTTCCGGCTGGGAGCCAGTCATTGCCAGTTTTGTGCGCTGCACTTTGGTCTCACCACAGCCCCCAGGGTGTTTACCAAATGCATGGCATTAGTGACAGCTCACTTGAGACATCTTGGATTCCAAGTGTTTTCGTATCTGGATGACTGGCTCCTGACCACCACCACTAGACACCTACGTCTACAAGACAGGGATTCAACCATCCAGCTCTGCACTCAGCTAGGGATTACGACAAATTGGGAAAAGGCTGCCTTGTAGCCCTCTCAATATGTGATTTTTTATAGGTGCAGAAATAGACAGTCACCATGATGGCTCATCTTCCTGCAGACAGGATACAAAATCTGAGACAACAGATATACAGTCTACTTCCTCAGCAAAGAGTCAAGGCCAAGATAGTGCTGAAACGTTTAGGAACCATGGTCTCTACTATAACTCTAGTTCCACTAGCCAGACTACATATGAGAATCCTTCAATGGCTACTCTTTTCCCAGTGGTCTCTTCAACAACTGCCCCTGTCTCATCCTGTTCTGTTAATGGAATCTTGCAAAAAGGACCTTCATTGGTAGATTGAGTTTGATCGACTAACGATAGGAGCACCTTTCATTCCTCACCAACCCATTGCTACTGTGATCACGGATGCCTCCCCGATAGAGTGGGGCTGGGGCATTTTCTAGGCAGGACTGCCAAAGGCACATGGCAAGGTCACAAGGCTCACTTTGCATATCAGTGTCTTAGAGATGAGAGCTGTGCTACTAGCATTGCAAGCACTTCATGACTCCCTTCCTCTAGGGATGATAGCAATCCAATCAGACGATATGTCAGTGGTATTGTATATAAACAAACCAGGAGGAACCAGATCCTACCCCCTATGTCGAGAGGCTCTTTGTGTTTGCCAGTGGGTGATTTCTTCCCAATGCTTTTTAGTTGCAATGCATATCCTGGGAACAACCAATGTGATGGCTGACAAGCTCAGCAGGGCAATCTTGATGCCTCACGAGTGGTCTCTGAATCAGGAAGTCACGGAACAGCTTTTTTGAAAATGGGGACAGCCTTGCTGCGATCTGTTTGCCAGTCTAATCAATGCCAAATGCAGCAGCTACTTATCCCTTATCCCCCCCCCCCCCGTGGGAGATGGCAAGAGACATACTTGTTCACAATTGGCCAGCAGGACTTCTTTATGCATTCCCTCCCTTTCCACTGATATTGGAAGTGATCCAGAAAGCAAAGACCTTGGGAAGCAGAATGATTCTTATCACTCCTTACTGGCCTCATCAGATTTGGTTCCCCTTTCTTGGGCCTCACCTTTTGGATGATACATGGACTCTGGACCCAGTACCAGACCTTCGATGCATGTCAGGCACCTTCCACCCCTGCCTCCACACCCTCAATTTGACAGCATGCCTGCTCCACTTCCATCCCTAGTCAGGCTTCATGATTTCTCACTTGCAGTTACTCATATCCTCACGTCTTCCCACAAGCCGCCTACAAGAAAATTTACATGCTAGCAAATGGAAAAGATTTTCTATCTGGGCAAAAGATAGAAACGTAGATCCTTACACAGCCTCCATTCCTTTGGTGTTAGAATTCCTAACTGAACTTTTTCATCAAGAATAAGCTGCTGCTACAATCAAGTTCAATTGACAGCGATCTCCAATTTTCATTTGGGACAACATGAACCTAATCTAATGGCTCACAGATTGTGTAAATCTTTCCTAAAAGGCACTACTTTGCTGAGACCTTCCTTTCAGGAACCTATATCTCCTTGAGATCTAAATTTCATTCTGTCAAAACGTACTTCCCTGCCTTTTGAACCTGCACATACTTGTGAATTGAAGTTCCTTTCATGGAAGACCATTTTTCTAGTAACTGTTACATCCGCCAGAAGAATGCCAGTTACAAGCACCGTCAGTCAAACCTCCTTACTTGATCTTTCATAGAGACAGAGTTTTCCTTCTTACAAATCTGTCCTTCATGCCCAAGGTTTGCGCTAAATCTAGTTTGAATCAAACTATCAAACTGCCAGTTTTTTTTCCTAATCATTCAAACAGTGAAGAATATGTTTCATCAACTTGATATTCACAGACTGTTAAGGTTCTATCTGCATAGAACCAAGGAGCTTAGAAGATCAGACCAATATTTGTGTATCTTTTTCTGAGACAAGAATAGGTATGCCAGTGTCTAAGATTACATTATCAAATTGGATCTTAAATTGCGTTTATTTACTCTTCCAATGGCAAGGAACTCCCGTTTAAAATTAAAGCTCATTATACCAGATCTGTATCCACATCTGCTGCTTTTCAAGCCAGAGTCCCATTTGACAGGATATGTGCATCAGCAACTTGGGCTACCCCTCATACTTGTATTACTCTTTACAAATTGGATTTGGCCTGTAGGGGTAGAGCCTCCTTTGGCTCCACGGTTCTTAGGAGTATATTCCTGTGAGCCACCCGAGAAAAAGGTGCTAGGGATGTTGTCCCATATGTAAGAATGAAGGTGAGATAGGACTACAGAACATAAAGAAGTTATGTACTCACCATAACGTTCCATGTTTGTAGTCCATCTCACCCTTCATTCTTATGAACCCACCCACCCACCTACCCCCGTCTAAATATCCTTGGATTATCTGGAGACAAGATAACATTTATCTTCTGTAGGATGGAGATCTTTCATCTTTGTTGTTCCTTGTGGAAATGCTTTCTATCTCTTTTTTAGACAGCAGCAAACAAGATCTGTGAATTCTTACTAGTGCACTATGGGATACCTACCTTGCCATGAGCCAACTGAGAGACTTTGAGCTTTGTAATCAGCCGAGTCAGAGCCGTGGATTGGCTCCGAACCCATATGCAAGAATGAAGAGCGAGATGGACTACAAACATGGAACGTTATGGTGAGTACATAACTTTTTTTTCAGTGGTCCTAATATCTATGGGGATGGTATTCCATGCTTTTGCAACAGAAATGGAAAACAAGGAATACCCAGAGCTATCGTTGCTTTTGCCTATATCAGCCAGTGCTTTATTGGTGGCTCTTAATAGGGGTTTATTGGAGTAGATACTAAGTAGACCTTGAAAAGCAGGAACTCTGTTGGGATAATGTAGAATTTGGTGTGGTATTGTAAGCTGGTTATATGTGAGCATGTTGGATAATTCTAGCCAGGATAGTTGGTAGATTGCTATGCAGTGATGTGTGTCCTGTAGGGTGAGTCAATAGGAAACCTAACTATTTTATTGTAGCAGGTGTTTAGTTTTAGTCTGCTTTGTTTAGGTTGGTGAGTATGGGGGAGGCATACAGGAGTTTGGATAGTAGGTGGGTTCTTGCAATAGTGGCTTTACTGTCATTGGTGAGGTACTTTTTGCATCTATGTAGTAGTCTGAGTTTTTTATGAACTGACTTTGTGCAATGTGCATATCGAATTTCATGTTCTGATCTATGATAACCCCTAGAAGTTTGGTGTGTAGGACAGATGTGATAGGGGTGTTAGCTGAATGGTGGTATGTGGCCTAAGGCTCTAGCGGGATAGAAAATAATTAGCTGTGTTTTATTGGGGGTTAAGTATTAGCTTGAGAGTTGGCTAACCAGGTAAACCGAGGTAAAGGATTCTTGTGCCAATTCCTGGAGTTGAGGGAGTGATGGGGCAAAGCAGATTAGAGTGGAGTCATCCGTGTACTGGACTAGAGTGGCATGCCAAGTAGCTTTGCAGAGTTGGTTGGTGAATATGTTGTAAAGAAGAGGTCCAAGAATGGATCCTTTGGGGGATCCCTAGGGTGACCGGTAGGAGGGGAGATTAGGAATTTTGCCATTTTACTACTTCTTGCCTGTTTGTTAGATAGTCTTGAAACCACTCTAGTGTGGAGTAGCTGAGATTAAGATCGGAGAGAGCAGAAAGGAGTTTGGGATGGGAGATTGCATCGAAGGCCTTGGAGAGATCTAGGAATACAGTGGATACTAGGTTACTATTGTTTCGATGTCTGTTTACTGTGTTGGTAAAGCTAATAAGGGCTGTCATAGTACTGTGATTGGGGCGGACTCCTTGTTGGGTGTTGGATAGTTTTAGTGAGGGGGATAGTGCATTATTTGGGAATGTATACATTTTTCGAGGATTTTAGATAAAGGGTACAGAATGTCAATTGGAGTATAATTGGTTCCACAGAGTTACCTCCTTTGTGGAGTGGCATTGTATGCAAAATTTTTCACAGAGAAAGGAACATGTTCTGATAAAGAGCAATTAATGAGCATGGAACCTGGATATGAGATAGCTTTGGCTGTGATCTTTAGAGATTCTGCAGGTAATATGTCAGCAGCCAGGATTGTGGGTTTAAGCCTATTTAGGTATTTATATATTGTGCTAGCTGGGACAGGCTGTAAGGGGAAGATCGTGAACCTTTTGACAGATATTAGCATTTTATCTCTATGCTGAAATGTGTGCTTGTACTTCAAGCAGAAAAGGTATTATGACTACACAGCTTCTGTTCGAGGAGATTCTGTATACACACAACTGTCTTCCTTAGTAAGCCTGGTGGGATAAGGCATACTGCTAGTGCTTGTGACCTGCAGGTGCTTCACAAACCTGCAAGGTATGCTGTTTTCTTAGTTTTCACATTTGAGGACTTCCTTTAGGACAGCCTGCCCTTCAAGTGCTCATTCTGATGTAGCCTCAAGAAAGATCACTAGCTAATTTCTCACCCTAGATTTTCTTAAGCTTATTTCTATCATCTATCATACATGATGGTAATTAAGACTAATAACCGGTTTAGGCATTCACATAGGCATTCTGCTTTGTTCTGAGTTTTCACTGATTGGACAGAAAGGTCTGTAAAACTAAACATTTTATATGCTTGTACAGTTTTTAAGTTTAACCAAAACCTTCAGGTGGCATTTTGAAGAAGTGTGGAAAATTGCAGTTCAGTCTAGCCTGTGTTTTCTTTGGTATAACAATGTTGTGTTCACTTCCTTTTTCCAATAGTATTGGTAATCACCTCCCTCTTCATATAAGTATCTGATTTCAAGTCGTTTATGACTAGGGCAAGTTTTGTTTAGTATCATGTAAATTGGGTTAGGTTGTTTTTGTAGTAGTTTGCTGTATTTTCCCACTTACTGCAAATCCCAGAATACCTTGCAATCAGTAGGATACACTGGAAATGTAAGTAACCTTTTTGCATATTAATAAAATACAGTATTTAACCATGTTAACTAATCTGCCCTTTTGTGAACTATTTAGAATCACTTAATGTGGAGAAGAGAATCGGAAAGTATCTGAATGGAAACCAAAAGCAGTTTGGTGTGCGTAGCATGCTTGTAAATCTCATTGGTGTATCTTCATCCTTGTGTCAACTATATGACATTTGTAATGCAACCTAATACTGGTCCTCATTTAAGGAGTTTCATCAACTTAATACTGTTGTTCATGTTCCTTGTGTCAAAACAAAATTAGTTTTTTTTTTTTTTTTTTTTACTTTGTGTTTTTATTTTCTATCTTTGTATCAGTACTGAATGTGATGCATGTCTTATGTATTTCTACCGCTTTTTATCCTTCAGACCTGTGCTTGACTGGGCATTTCCATTCCAAAAAAAGTAAAAATCAACAAAATTGATCCAGTTTCAAGGCCTGCAGTATTTAAATAAATGGATACCTGAAATGTTTAGTTCTTGTGGAAATCATATCTCACCTGTCCCCCAGATGCCAAGTGCTGCAGAGGTTTATCCCTAGTCATATATGCCCTTGAATGTTCTGGATCAGCAGTGACTACAAAGTCTCCTTTATAAACCCCCCCCCCCAAATTTCCACTCATAATGTTCTAATGATGTTATTGTAGAATGCTTACAAGGTCAAGGTAGTCATCCTGGCCCCGTTTTTGTCCCATCCAGTTTTGGTAACCTCTGTTAAAGCCTTTTCAATTAAATAAGTCTCTTCTCCTCAAACCTCAAATATCTTTTTCTCATCTGTGGAACAAGCATGTGGAACTTCAGATCTTCAGGAAAAAACACTTGGTTTCTATACTTCCCCTGATGTACAAGCATCCATTGTTCACTTTCAAGATGGTCCAGATCCTTGCAACATCCACAAGGCAAATGATATAAGAAGGAATGGATAATATTTTCACTGAATGGCCAAGCAAGGTCTAGATCCATTCTTATCTTCAGTTGTGGCAGCTCTGCAAAGTGTAGCTGACAATTTTGATTAAGGTTACAGCTACTCCACAGTCAAAGTTAATTTAGCAGCCATTTCTGATTTTCATCAGAGCATGAATTCCTTTTTTAAACAAAAGATTGATTGGCATTTTGAAGCCTTCCTTTTAGGGAACCTGCCCATATATGGGTATTGAACATCATGCTGGAAGAGTTGACACCATTTATCTTCAACCCATTAGCTACAGCAGGTAAGTGTTTATCACAGGAGACATTTTTGGTTGTAGTAACCTCAGTTGGGATTTAGTTTATATTCAGCCTGCAAAAGATGGTCACTAATAGGTGAACTGGGATAAAAGATTAGTCTAAAATTCAAGCATGGACCTCAAAGCCTCCTCCATATGTTGTACATCAAAATGATAGGGTTTCCCTGTAACTGAAACCAGACCTAAAAGCCAAAAAATGTCAACAGGGATTAGTTTTAACTAGTTACTCAATCTTCATGCCAACTTTTTTTAGTATTCCAACTAGCAGAGTAAATGCTAAAAGTACATTCCGCTAGTCACAGCTATCTCATTGGTATTTTTTCACAAATTCTTTAGTTGACTGTGTGTGTTTGACTGCAAAAATGGGATTCACTGCATACCTTTGCAAGACATACTAAGTTGGATGTAATTTTCAGGTCTGGGTCTACATTTGGGCTATCATATTTTGTGGTAGTCTGTCTTTATACCACCAATGAGCCTAGAGAACTCTGTCCTGATGTTGAAATGGAGGGACTGATACTTGTAAGATATAAAAGCTATGTACTCACCATAACTTTAGATCTTTATGATATTACCACATAAATCTGCTCGCCTCCCCCTTTTCATTCTGAATTACCTTCTATGACAAAACCTGGAGCAGTGCCCCTGACACCATCCTTTACTTACTGAGGCATATTTGTACTTATAGCAAGCATGGTATACTGTTGGTGCTTGGAGAGTAGTTTTAAATTCTGTGAGAGTCTTTAAGGTATAAAGCAACTGCTGCTTATGGATAACCAAATCTGAAGTTGAAGTAGATGGACATGGATCATGAAACTCTTATGTTATGGTAATAGCTTCATAGGTAGGTACTGGCTTATTGGCCCTAGAGTCTAAATAAGCCTAGCCAAAAACGTACCCTGGCTTTCGCCACCCAAGAAAATTATTTTTCTGTGCTCCTGTCGAGCAGAGCCACAGAGGTGATCCCTGGGGTGAATTTCCTATTTCCTATCCAGTCATCACGATTTTTCTTGAGTGCTAATGAGGAGCTTTGTTTGATATAGATATGTAGTTTGTTCCAGAGTATGGGAAGTCTGTGGGACAAGAATCTAACCCTCCAGCATGTTCTGTTTATTGTAGTGACAAGGTTTAGGTCCCTAGAGTGTGTAGCTCAAAGGGATTAGGATTTCCTTAAATGGAGCATGTCCAACAGCTCTGGTTTTGACATAGCTTTGTATGTTAGGCAAAGATTGCCTCTGAGTAGGTGATATGTGATGGAGTAAAGCTGAAGTTTTTTGAGACTGTCTGCGTACGGCATCTGAGGCCAGTAATCCTGCTTGTGAGGTATTTCTGCAGCCTTTCCAGTTGTTGTAGATGTCTTGTGAGGTACATACCAAAAGGGGCATTGTTCTCTATTAATGGGTCTAATGAGTGATGAGTAGAGGGGAACAATTACGTCTTTTTTCCTGGATGAGAAACCTTTTATGATGGGGTGTCATGTAGAAGGATTTCCTGACTACTCTGGTGATGTGTTTATCAAAGGAGAGACTACTGTCTACCTGTGTCCCAAGGTCTCTTATCACACTTTCTGTGTTAAGTTGACTACCACCTATGTTGTAGCTCATGGGTACAGAGTTTTTACCAAAGGGGATGACAGTGCACTTTCTGGCATTGAGCTTGAGGCCATGGCTTTGACACCAGGCATCTGTCTCTGTGAGGCCCTTTTATAGGATGTCCACATCGTTAGGAGTTTCGATTATGGCTCCTAGTTTGCAGTCATCTGCAAACTTCATTAGCCAAAGACCTTCTGTGTTGGCCTGTACTTCAGAAAAGTAGATTCCAAACAGGAGAGGACCCAGGACTGAACCTTGTGGTATGCCACTTGTCACTGGTCTGAAGTCAGATTTGGAGTCTGCTGCTTTCACAGTGTGGGTTCGGTCAGTGAGCCAGTTGATAACCCATCTTGTGACATAGGTATTTATACCTAGTTTAGTGAGTTTATCTATAATTCCAGAGTGGGGGATGGTGTCAAAAGCCTTGGCGAGATCTAGACAGGCTGTGTGAACCACCTTACCCTCATCTACAGCTTTGGTGACTGCTTCAAAGAAGTCTACCAGGTTTAGGAGACTCTATCTGCCTTTTACAAACCCGACCTGGGTGGAGTCCAGAGTTTGGCGATTACCAATGTCTTTGTGTATAAGATCCATGATGATGCATTCCATGGCCTTGCAGACCAGGCTAGTTAGACAGAAGTTCATGGGGTCCATGGTGGCTCCCTCTTTGTGGAGTGGGATAACCATTGCTGTATGCCATTCAGTGGGCACAAAGCCTGAAGTGAGGCTATGATTGAACACGGTGCTTAGGTGGGGTTGCCAGTTCATTCTGCAGTTCATGTAGAACGCAGCCTGGGATGTTGTCAGGTCCCATGGATGCTGTGTTCTTGGCTTTGTAGAGTGTAGTTTTTACCTGTGCAGCCATGATTACAGGAACTTTGCATTCTTCCGGTATAGCGATGGGCCCTTTAGGGGGTGAGAGGGGGGTAAAGTTAGCACTGAACCGATCTGCTAGGATGTTGGCAATATCAGTTGGTTTTGTGTATTTAGTGCCATTGTGCTGTAACTCGGAGCAGATCTGAGTGCTGCCATTGAGATTCTTGACATAGCTATAGAATGCTTTGTGGTTGTCTTTAGAATCAGTGACAATTTTGTTTTCGTAACTAGCTTTGGAGGATTTTATGAGGGATCTCAGCTTCATAGTGGCTGACTAGGGAGTTCCTCCAGTCGTGGGATTTTACTCTTTTTTTGCAACAGTTTTTCTTAAGTTGTAGAGTTTGTTTATGGCAGGGGACCACCGGATTGGTTTCCTTTTTTTGGAGGATAGCATCTTGGATGTTCTTCGTGTTTCACTGTTGCAGTCATTACATTTGGGTAATCCTGCTGGCAGTTTGCCCTCAGTCGGCCTGAATTCCAAAGTCCTGGGTCATGCATCAGCCGCTGTCACCCCTTTTCTGACGTCAGGTCATCAGGGGTATAAAAGATGCGGCTGACCCCATTTTCTTTAGTCTTTCTTGCTGCGCGGTGCCTGAAGCAGAAGCAGTTCACAAGTGCGGGTTGGCCGACTCCTGAGATTTTCGAGTTTGAGTTTCAGATCCAAAGTCTTCTATAAAGCAAAGTACACTATTGGGGAAACTTTTTTCTTGCTCCAGACCGATGTCAGAAAAAGTTAATAGTTGTATTTCTTGTGGGAAGCAAATACCTCATAAGGACTTTATTCCTTGCCTAGGCCCTGACCATAACGTTTCAGGTTGTTGGTTTTGTGCTAGATTTAACCAACACACTATTAAGCATCGGTATGATTTTTCATTAAACTATTTTGGACGCAGGTTGAATTATCCAGAAATGCCATCCGACTACCGGAGTACACAAAAAACGCAAAGAAAAAGATGGACAACTGAGGCCCAAAACTGACTAAGCTTCTCCTATGCCAGTCGCCGCTTCTCAGTGAGGCACTTTCGCAGCCCCTGACGCCCGCTACTTTAGAGTCGCAGGCTGCCTCTGACTCCCACGTGGAGTCTGCTATGCCACTGGAAACTCAAGGTATTGGAGCCTTGGACACTATTCCTTCATATGGGACTGGAGCCACTCAGTAGGCACCGGCTTTTGAGGGTGTATTCAGACCTAAACATCCACACATTAAACCGACTTCAAAGGCAAAGAAGCAAACCCAAGAGCCACGTGGACAGGCCTCCATGCCCAAAAAGCAGATGCTCAAAATGGCTGAAGACTTGATTTACCTTGATCAGGGGTTCCCATCCACCTCCTGATAAGAGGCCTAGGCAAGAGACTGACTTTGAATCTTCAGATCAGGTTTCCATTTCTTCTGATCAGGAATATTCTCTTCCCCTCTATGAGGATTCTTATGCTGAAGAATCTATACCTTCAGCTTCTCCTCCAGAGGACTATTCTTTTGGGGAAACCTTACATACCATGAGGGAGCATTTCCACTGGGAGGGCCAAGATTTTTCAGAATCTAAAAAGAGGCTCAGGGATTTCCTGTTACTACCTCAGCACAAGCCACTAGCCGTCCCACTTGTGTTGGACATTGTAGATGATGTGTTTTCGGAGTCTAGTCTTACCCCTGACTCCTTACCTCCAGCTCCTGTTAAGCCTGATAGATATTACAGGGTTCCTGACTCACAAACATTCCTTTTTTAAAAACCCTGCTGCAGACCCAGAAACTATTTCTCAGGGTCCCAAAGGAGTTAAGGCGTCCGCTGCAAAAAAACCCTACCCCCTCTGACAGAGATTCTAGGGCACTGGATAGATGGGGCAAAAAGGTTTACACATCTGCTACCTTGGCTATAAGGGCCTTAAACTGTCAGTTTCATATACTCAAATATCAGCAACATGTCATGGCATTGCTAAAACAGAAAATGTTGGTAAACTCTGAATGTGCAGAAAACAAGGAAATGCAGGATTTATTGCATGCAGCTGAACAAGTTGGAAAGCATACTTTGCAATGTGGTTTTGATTCTTTAGAGGCCTCCTGCAGGGCCGCAGTAACAGGTTTTGTAATTAGGAGGCATGCTTGGTTAAAGGAACAAAATCTGCCTGATCATGTTAAAGTTAAATTATTAGATGCATCTTTACAGCATGATACTTTGTTTGGTGTTAAGGCAGAAGAGGTGTTAAAGAAAATGGAGGACAAACCTAAATCTATGCAAACGGTCAAAGATTTTTTACAAGTACAGCCACTTAGGTTTAGTAGACACTGGCCAACAAAGAATTGGTCCTTTCCTGTGTCAGACAGACCTCAAAGGGGCAGACCCAGATGCCCAAGTGGCAGATCCCAGGCGCAAGGTTCATTCCGCTCAAAACAATGGGGGGCTTCTACCTCCAAAGTTGGAGAAGACAAATCACAACCATTCAGGAAACAGTCCCAATGACTTCCCCCTGCCTGCACCAAGCACTTATCTCCTGGCAGCCCCCTTAGGCAGAAAATTAGCACTTTTTTCTCAAAATTGGCACATTATAACCCAGGACAATTGGCTCTTAAATATCATGTCACAAGGCTACAAGTTCCATTTCCATACCCTGCCAAAGGCAAACGGCTGGCCAGATTTGCCAAAAAATCAATGGGCGAAGGCACAGAAATAAGTTTCATCCCTCATGGACATGAGGGCCATTCTACTAGTACCAGAGCAAGAGCCAGGGACAAGGACTTTACTCAGACTGTTATTGGTACACAGAAAGGACAAGGCCTGTAGGCCAATACTGGACCTATCTATTTTGAACACATTCCTGGATGTACCAAAATTCAAGATGTTGACTTTGCAGCAGCTTCTGCCCATGCTTGGCAAGAACGCTTGGCTTGTGTCTTTAGACCTAAAAGAGGCATACCTGCATGTCCCAATCAGACAGATATGCAGAAGATACCTCAGATTCAAGGCTGGCTCAATGCATTACCAATTCTCTGCACTGCCCTTTGGCTTATCTACTGTGCCCAGGGACTTTACAAAGTGCCTGGCACCAGTAATTGCATTCTGCAGACAAAGAGAAATACAAATATATCCATACTTGGACGACTGTCTAATTCAAGCAGAGAACAAGGGCATTCTTCTACAGCATCTGGCGTTTGTGAAAAGACTTCTAACATGCCTAGGGTACACAGTCAACAAAATGAAATCAAAGCTAGTACCCTCTCAAGAGATAATATTCCTGGGTACAAGCTTAACTACAACTGCCCAGATGGCTTATCTCACCCCAGACAAACAAAGGCAACTGACTACCTATTTCAAAATGCTGGCAACAAAGGCCCACTTATCTGCAAGAAAAATTCTGCAGGCTTTGGGCTTCATGGCATCCTTCATCCTACTAATTCCATATGCAAGACTGCATATGAGGAAACTTCAATGGTACCTAAAAAGTGTTTGGACTCAACATTGCCACAGCCTGGAAACTATGATTACTCTCATTCCCTGCCTGTAACAGGAGTTTCGATGGTGGGCAAAGGCTTGTCACCAAAACAAGCGACAGCCATTCACATTACCCCCAGCCAGGCAAACACTAACAACGGATGCATCAGATTATTCCTGGGGGGCCCACCTGGCAAGAAGATGCATTCAGGGCACATGGACCTCAAACCAAATGCATCTACATATCAATCAAAAAGAGATGCTAGTAGTTCAAAATGCCCTGACAGCCTTCAAGGGCCTACTTCATCCAGGACAACTACTGATAAAGACAGACAACACCACGGTCATGTGGTATATAAACAAGCAGGGGGGCACTCATTCTTACCCTCTTTGCAGACTAACCATGACTTTGTGGGACACAGCATTGACTTGCCAAGTACACCTGCAGGCACAATTCCTGCCAGGAAGGAAATACTCTGGCAGACGACCTAAGCAGAAACCTCATGGATCCCCACAAGTGGCACCTGGATCCACAAGTCTTCAGCATAACAAGGAAATGGGGATGCCCGGACATAGATCTATTTGCCTCCCCTCACAACTACCAACTAAAAAGATTCTGCACAAGGATTTATCGCAGACTAGCATGGAAAGTGGACGCCCTATCTTTCAGCTGGAAAAACCTGTCAGTATGCGCATTTCCCCCTCTGCCTCTCCTTCCCAAGGTACTCCTAAAGGTCAGACAGGAGAAGCCAAGCCAAAACTAAGGAGCTTGTCTCAATGCCCAGCTTGGACCTTACCTCAGATACCTCATCTACTGTCCCAGCAAAACAATCGGATCCTGCACAGCCAACTCAGGACTTTAAACCTGGCAGCATGGCAGATAATGTAGTCATACAAAACACACCTCTCAGTAAAGCTGTGATGGATGTCATTTTGGAGGCCAGAAGGCCTAGTACTAGAAAATCTTATGCTGGAAAATGGAAGAGATTTTGTGCTTGGAACCAGGCACAAGGAACTGATACAGCTGTGCCAAATATTCCTCAGATTTTGCAATACTTAACTGAGATGCTGGACAAAGGTCTATCTTTTTCATCTATTAAAATTCATGGCTCTGCCATTTCAGCTCATTACAATACAGAGCCACCAATCATTTCTCATCCCTTACTAAAACAGTATCTCTGAGGAGCCAAAAACTTAAGGCCTCCAAGATCATCACCAGTGCCTGCATGGGACCTCAACTATTTCTTGGAAAAACTCACCCTGCCACCTTTTGAGCCAGCTGCTATGGCTGATATAAATTTGTTTTGTCTTGGAAAACAGCTCTGCTCCTAACAATAACTTCTGCAAGATGAGTTTCAGAGCTTCAGACACTCATGGCTGTGGAACCCTTTATCATCTTTTATCCAGACAGGGTTTCTCTGAGGACAAACCCAACATTTATGCCTAAGGTGGTGTCCAGTGTGGCTCTTAACCAAACTATTCATCTGCCAACTTTTTATCCAAATCCACGGCACAAGGGGGAGAGAATTCTGCATTCTTTGGACGTACACAGACAGCTTAGATTCTGCTTGGATAGAACCAAAGTTTTCCAAAACATAGAACAATTACTAGTGGCATATGCTGCAGGATCACAAGGAAAGGCTATCTCAAAACAGACTATTTCAAAGTGGATAGGCCACTGCATTCATTTCTGATACTTGCACCATGGCAAACCAGTGCCTAAGGGCATTAGGCCACATTCACCCAGAGCTGCAGCCACTTCAGCAGCCTTTCTCAGGGGAGTACCAACCAAGGACATTTTAGAGGCTGCTACTTGGAGTTCAGTGAACACCTTTACCAAGTACTATCATCTGCCATTCTACTCTAAATCCAGTGCAGGCTTTGCCACTGCAGTTCTGCAGGGCCTCATAGCCACTCCTAATGCTGTTTAGCTCCAGCCTCCCATCCATAGCTTTGGGACTCTACCCAAATGTAATAACTGCAACAGTGAAACACTAAGAACATTGTACAGTTGTGTACACTTACCATAAATGTAGATGTTCGAGTGTGTTCACTGTTGTAGTCCAGGTTACCCACCCGCCATCCCCCTTTCTTCTGATGGAACCTATCTTTCTTTCTCTGATTTATACAACCTATGTGGTGTATTTGCTTGTAGATGAAGGTAAGGTTTATAGTGGTGCATGTATTTATATGTATATACATTTTGGCTACCCTTTTAGGGGGCACCTGACATCTGGGGCAAGAAAAACTAAAGAAAATGGCATCTGCCGCATCTTTTATACCCCTGACAACCTGACATCAGGGAAGGGGCGACAGCGGCCGACGCAGGACCCAGGACTTTGGAATTCAGGCCGACTGCAACCTGCCAGCAGGATTACCCAGATATGACTGCAACAGTGAATACACTCGAACATCTACAGTTATGGTAAGTGTACACAACTGTACTTTCTGTTTGGGGATTGCACGATCCATGCACTTGTGTAATAAAGTGCATTTGTGTATGATTCAGCAGTCATACCTCTATTGTCCATCTCCATGGGTGTCGTGAAGTTTGCCGGATCTGACCAACAAGGAATTGACCTCTGTTGTGGAACACCAGTCACCCATGTTGGTAATGACCAGGTCTAGGATATTGCTGCCCCTGGTGGGGGTGTGGATAAGTTGATCCAAGGCACTGGAATTTAAGAATTCCAGAAAACATTGAGCAAGAAGTTGGTACATGAGTAGTTTTCCCAGTTAATAGTGGGGTAGTTGAAATCGCCCATTATTAGGGTGTTGGGTTGTACCCTAATGTTTTCCAGTGTATCAAGAAATGAGGAATGGGAATCCTGGGGCATGGTGGGAGATCTGTAGCAAGTTACAATTTGATTGCGGTCTTGCCCAGAGTTAGTTGCACTTGGATAATCTTGGATGCATTATGCTGAGCAACTGGCCTGGAGGTGTGGATATCTTTAATGAATATGGACACGCTTCCACCTTTAGTGCTTCGGTCCAGGTTAGGTGGCCAAAAGGTGTGGTATGAATTATAGCCTGGTAATGCAGGGGTGATCTCTGAAGCCTTGAGCCAGGTCTCTGTCACTGCACAGATGTCTATGTTCTCCCTTTTAAGGAGTGCCTCAAGTGAATGCATTTTGAGGTTTAGACTTCTAGCATTGAGTAGCATTATCCTCAGATTTTGCTTGCTTGTACCTGTTAAGGTGGTGAATTTGTCATTTAAACCCTGCCTATAAAAGGCACTATATGGGGTGGCAAGAGCCTTAGCCAATATCCAGAATCCCAAGGGCGACAGGTGCAGGCCATCTCTGGCAAAGCACTGTGGTTTGTTGATCATGTCATCCCAGGCAGACAGATACTGGATCCCCTTAGAATGACACCAGAGGCTTAACCAGTTTTTCAAGTCAATCATTTTGTCCTTGTACTGTGGTATTATTCTGGGTGATGGCAGGATGCTACTCAGGGCTAGGGTCATACCTGCTTGGGCTACAAGATCGGAGAGCTCCTCCATGTTTCTATTGATGTAGTCCAGGGAGGTATGTCTTGGGTCATTCACACCAACATGGACAATGACAGTCATATATTTGTACTTGTTGTGGAGTGACCAGAGTACTGCGTTGTGGCAGATCCTGGCAGCAGACAGGCACCTGACAGTAACTTTCTTTTTGTTAAGCCTTGTGAGTTTAACATCAGTGTGCCTGACTGTGGAGTCACCTATGACTAGAGTGTTGGGTACGTTGTTATGCCTTATGGGCTGTGGTTGAATGGCACACTGAGTTTGTGGGCTATGTGTCATTTGGGTTGTGTTGGGGGGTGGAGGTTGCTTGCGTTTCTGCTTTGGAGGTTTCTCTTGCTTGAGCAGATTTTTATTGAGAGCCTACATGAATGTAGGTGTGTGTTTCCTGTTTCTATGTCTGTTTTGGTGGTGTAGATTTTGATGGACTATGTGATGAGTGTGGTGTGGTACTAATGTTTACCTTCTCTTGACTATCCAGTCTAGTCTTGGGTGAAGAGAGCTTTGCTTCCAGTTTGGCTATATAAGTGCATCTCTCACAAGTTGTTGTGTTGGGTGGTAGGAGGAGAGGGTTATTTGTGTACATGAGGCTATTGCTGCATTTCTCCAAGATGCCCAGATTCATCAGGTAGACAGGAAAAAAACACTGGGAGCTGACCCTTAGACATGCCTGGATAGGTGTTTATTAAGAACTAAAAACTGATTTCCTCTAGACAAGTGAGGAAAGTTGAGTGTTCTTTGTAGCTTATTTAGTGCTTACAGCGAGTTCTGAACAAGTGCTGAGCTCAAAGAAACCGATTTTAGTGCCAAGACTAAAACACTGACTCATTCTAAAGGAAAATTTGAAACACAGACTTTATGGCACTGGGAATAGTTTAACTCTAGCTAAGCGGCGATGCGGATACCTGCATGTTTTATGATTAAAGGCATTTTATACCCATATGAAAAATGCACTTGCCTCATGAGTTGTTCTTCTTTGATGTATTTAGTTTAATTATGGTTGCATTGTATTGCATTAGCACTCTTGTCATTGAACTGAATTTGCTGAAACTGATGGCAGCTTTCACCTGGGGTATCGTTTGACCTTCCCCCTCCCCGTTTATGATCTTTCATAAAGATGTGGCTAAGTGTGGAGAATAAGGTCTGCATCTTGCTCATTTGCAGATGTTCGTACCCTTTTAGTTGCTTAACTCCTGTCCAGTATGCACTGGTGTGGTTCATTGCTGAATGCAAACCAGTTAATATTGAATTCATACTTCTAAATATGAAGTTATGGTTCTCTTCCAGAAAAGTGGATTGTTCTCTGCATTTAATTTGAGTGGGGGAGTTATGAAGTATTTTGGAGCCTCCTTCATGAATGAGGGTTGGGGATTGAAAGAGTTTGGCTTTCATATCTGTCGTTTAGTACCAGTACTGCATGCCCTGTACCCTGCAATGTGGCAGTGCTACATGTGTTGTACCTTGTAGTGTGGCAGTCAGTCTAGTAGTATCTGTTAGAAGAGGTACTACTCCAGGTTGCAAGAAGTCAGGTGACGTCTGGGTGAGGATGACACTAGGTGCCTCCTTTAGGAGGTGTATCAGGCATTGCCTGCATGGGAGCAAACACCAGGGCACACCCAGGATACAGAGAAATTGTTTACAACTTGCCTGGGAATGCCCAGTGATCCTGTAAAAAGTGCAGGGAAGTGTAGCCTACCCTGCTTAATTTGTTGCCACAGCAATCCTCAGCAGAATAAGTGATTTGTGAAGAGTATGGGCAGTTACAACATATGAGGAAGGCTACACACAGCAGCTTTTATTTTCACAAAGTGATGCACTGTTTGTTGTTGTAACTATGTCTCTACAGCTGCCTTCTACTGGACTTAATGCATCTGTTTTGGGTCGGACCATGTGTAAATGTGGTCTTGTAATTAAATATTCCTACCCATTTAACAAAAAGATGCAAGTGTGTAAATAAGAGGGGTATGAAACTGGAACTATGACCTAATGATTCTGTTTGCCAGCTAATTTCTAGAATGGAGCATACTGCTTGTGACCATCATCATTTCCATGGCAACAGATGGTGATGCTGGGGAAGAAGTCTAAATGGTAGCAAGGGCTGACAGAATATTCAGGCTGCCCAAGATGAAGTCACCAACCTTGAAAAAAAAGGGGGGAATGAGAGGTCTGTCGTGGGTGGGAATAGGTGTGCCATTCTCAGTACCCACAAATTAACTGTGTGTGTTTAACATTTTATGGGTATTTTACATTTTGTGGATGACTTTCTCATGACATTGATGCTGATTAATTTTGTATACCTGAACCGTATGAGTGACCACAAGTGATATTGCTTACTACCATACCTTTAGAAGGGTGTCATTTTACCACAGAGGGGTTAACGCTAATATAATTTTGGATTGTTCAGGTCATTTTTACATAAGATTATAACATTCTTGTTGAAATGGACATTTATGTGCATTCAGCTTTGATGGTGGTGACTGCAAGAAGGAGAGGAACAAATAAAATAAGTGCTGTCCTCCACCCTACGCACTGCTGCTTGAGGCTGGGAAATGTTGAGATAGATACCAAGAACTTATAGAAATGGAATAAAAATAGCAGCTGTAAAATGAACAAAAACAACTGCAAATACAGATGAACAACCCTGCTGAAATATAATATACTGAAGGCAATGATACCAAAATCTCTTTCAGCGTAAAACCTTTGTGTCAGCAGCACTACATAAACCCAACATATTTAAACACAAATTGGCCTACAGAAAGTCTGGATTTAGAAGCAGCTTTAAAATGCATTCTCTCAAATTCTCGCTTTGAGACTTACAGTAATTCTGACTCATAATTACTCCTGACAGAAAAGGGCCATTTGATTTCCATCATTTTCAATAATGGAATCCTCCTTTCAAATGTGGTGCATTTTGTCCAAAATGAAAAATGCATGACTGCCTTAGACCCGATTATTTTTTTTAAATATCTTTTTTCTTTTTGTCCTTTATACAGACTGAATGCAGTCATTAAGAACTGTGACAGAAAACTACCTCAAACCATTTATTGCCTTAATAAGCACCTTTGTCCAACAGGCAGCCTTGACAGCAGAGATAAATTTCAAATTTATGTCAATGAAGCATATGTTGAACACCTCATTTCTGCAGCTAGGGTAGCAGGCTTCCTCATAAATCAGACTTGTGTTTGAAATGAAAGTAGATTACCAGGCAGTGTTATTGAGCAGCCAGAAATACAATCATAAGAACCAGAACTTAACTCCAGTCAATCTGACTGCACAAGGCCTTGGAAGCAGGGCAAGCTAGTGTGTGTGTGTGTGTGTGTGTGTGTGTGTGTGTGTGTGTGTGTGTGTGTGTGTGCGCGTGTCTCTCCACATGCTTCCTTGTATATTTATTTTATAAACTTGCAAAATATTTTTATACAAATTACAAAGACTCTGGTGCATGCACAAACATTAGAGGCACACAAGCATAGGTGCCGGAAGCTGTTAAGGACTAGGGGGGCAAAGGGTGTGAGGGGGCACTTGATCTAAAAAGGGCAATTTTTTATAACTATTTACAACCACAACATAGGTTCACTTGGAGGACGTCTTAAGCTTAGCCAATTCCCTTTTGGTGCTTGATTTAACATTTGCTGATTGGTCTTCTCTGTCCCATGGCTGATAATTGTATATTAGCCCTAGTGAGAATAACTGTGATCATACCATAGATAATTTGGGGGGGCCCATATAAGGGATGCAGCATTTAGGAACTGCCTCTATCCATTAGTGGCATGAGGGGCAATCCTGGAGTACATTTTCTATTACCCATCCTTAGAGCCAAGTTGCATTTGAATATGGACAGTTAAACTTTGTTTTATTTGTATAGATAGTCTGTTCTGGGACAGTGATAGTTTCTGTGATATATATCCATCTCTCCACAACATTCAGTTTAGATACCTGGACCGAGTATTTCTGATGCCATTAGACTTGCTGATGTTCAGTAGGTCCATCTGTATTAGGTCAGAGGATGTCTTGTATGCCAGACATGTCACCTCTAAGCACTCTGTAGGATACTGAGTATAGTAATAAATCTTTGAGGTGGTCCATGCAAGACCTATTGTTTAGGACTTGTGTCCTTTTAGTAAGGTATCTCTGAAGGTATTCAATTGTTGCTTGGTGCTGGACAGATGCATGCCAAAGTGGGCATTATACAAAATGATTGACCTAATGTGAGCTTTGTAAAGGGTGACAGCAACAGCTCTACATCTACTGACAATCCATTTGTGTTTATAAGGTGTGCAATGTAGAAAGGCTTTCTTATGACTCTGGCCACATGCTGGTCAAAAGTTAGGTCACTGTACACACAAGTTCCCAAAATGCCGAAAAATTGGGTCAGTTCTCAGAGGGCATTGTCATGATTTTGACACCAATTATTTGGGACAAACCTTCCTGCATGATGGCTAAGTCATTTGTGGCTTCAATAACTGCTCCTAGCTTGCAGTCATCTCAAACTTAGCCGGCCATATCCTTTTGGTATTTACTTTTACTTTTGAGATGTATATAGCAAACAGAAGTCTCAGCACCGAGCCCTGGGGGACTCCATTGGAGACTGGTCTTCACCTGTTTTGATCTCCTGCATCCCGTGAGCAAGTTGGCAATCCAGCTGCTAATGCATATGTTTGCTCCTACATTTTTCATCTTTTGTACTACACCTGAGTAGGGGCTTGTGTCAGAAGACTTGGCCAGGTCAACGTAATGTGGTGTGAACTATTTTACCTTCATCAATTGCTTTGGTAACAAGTAAAGCTTAAAATTTGCCCATGATTTTGAGCCTTTCGCACTTTCCTCTGGGCTGTTTTCAAACACAGTTTTAGGGCCATGCATACATGTATGCATTCTTTGATTCACCTTCCTGATTGTATTAAATTATATTCCTTGTATAATACAGCATTAGTTGTTAGCTTGTGTTTTACATTTGTAGATGTTCTTCGTTTCCCATTGCTGCAGTCCTTACTATTGGGGGTAGTCCGCTATCCAGTCGGCCCGAATACCAGAGTATATGGCTGACGTCGGTCAGGGCGCATTAGACTGACGTCAGTACGTCAGGGTACTAATGCGCATGACCGACGTCATATCCTCAGTCTTTTTTGCCGCATGGTCCGATGCAGAAGCAGTTTTGCGAGTGCAGGTTGGCGTTCTGAAATATTTCCGAAGCCGGAGTTTCAGACCGAATCAGAGTTGGCTAAGTACCCGTTGGGAACATTTTGTTTTTTCTTGCCTCAGTATTTAACCGGATGTCAGAAAAAGTGAATAACTGTATTTCTTGTGGGAAACAGATACCTCATAGGGATTACCATACCTTGTGTATACCTTGTTTAGGGCCTGAGCACGACGTTGTTGGATGCCGCTCTTGTGCTAGGTTTAACAAACGCACTATTAAGAGGCGGTTAGACTGTGCCAGGTTAGTGTTTGGGAAGCGTTGCAATTATAAAATGCCGCCGGATGTTCCGGCGCCGCCTTCAAGAAGCGCAAGGACAAAACAGCGAAGCCTAGGGTTGATGAACCGGCAGTCCCGGACGTCGGTTCTTTAGAAGGCTCTGTGGAGCCAGAGGTTTTACCAGGAGTTTCTTTGGAGTCTCAGGCAGAGACTTTACTGTTACAGGATGTGCCTTCTCAGGAGGTAGGCCAGGCTGAGGGGGCTTCTCAGGTAACTGTTCTTCCCTCTCTTCCCAAGGTACTTAGAGCCTCTCCTTCTGTTGCCAAAACTTCTTTGAGAGGTAGGCCAGGTTTAGCTTCAGTGGGGGCTTCTCCAAGCACTTCAGGTTCTGTGCCTAGGAAACATATGCTTAAAATGGCAGAAGATTTGATTGCTATGATTAGAGGTTCTATGCCCCCTCCTGATAAGAGGCCTAGGGTGGAGCCGGAGTTTGAGTGTTTGGAACAGTATTCAGAGGCTTCAGAGTCTTCTGCGGAAGATTTGCAGGAGTTTCCTCCTTATTCTGATTCTGATGTGGATGATTCCACTCCTACAGCTTCTCCTCCTGAGGATTTCTCATTTTCAGAGACTCTGCATTCCATGAGGGAGCACTTTAAATGGGAAGGCCAGGATTACTCTGATTCCAGGAAAAGGCTTAGGGAATTCTTGTTTTTACCCCAGCATAGGCCCTTAGCTATACCTCCTGTGTTGAATGTGGTGGAAGATGTTTTTGCAGAGGCTTCCCTGAACCCTGACTCTTTGCCTCCTGCTCCTGTTAAACCCGATAGGTACTATAGGGTGCCTGAAGCTCATAAATACTTGTTTAAGAGTCCTAGGGGACCCAGAAACTGTTTCTCAGGGGCCTAAAGGTGTTAAGGCCTCTGTGGTTAAAAATCCTGTTCCCACTGATAAAGAGGCTAGGGCTTTGGATAGGTGGGGAAAGAAAGTGTATACTTCTTCCACTCTAGCTATGAGAGCGTTAAATTGTCAGTTTCACATGCTAAAATATCAAAATTATCTCCTTTCACAATTGAAATCTAAGGTGGATGCTTTGGCGGAAGGTATTGAGTGTAAAGAGTTGCTGGATTTGGTTCATGTGTCTGAACAAGTGGGTAAGCATTCTTTGCAATGTGGTTTTGATGCTGTACAGGCCTCCTCGAGGGTGGCTGCCACAAGTTCTGTTCTTCGCAGGCATGCCTGGTTGAGGGATCAGAATTTAGCTGAGCATGTTAAGACAAGGATTTTGGATGCTCCTTTACAGTCTGATGTGTTGTTTGGTTCGCCTGTGGAAGCAGTTTTAAAGAAAATGGAGGACAAAGCTAAGTCTATGCAAACTGTTAAAGATTTTTGCAGGTGCAGCCACCAAGTTTAGTAGAAATTGGCCTGCTAAGGGGTGGACATATCCTGCTTATGATTCCCAGTCTAGGGTAGGTCTAGGCGTGGTAGGGCAGAGCTCAAGGTTCTTTTAGGCCTAGAACAGGGAGTTCACCTGCTCAGACTTCTGGTGAGGGCAGGGGTCAGTCCTTTCGTAAACAGACCCAATGACCTGCCTTTTCAGCTGCCAGTAGATTCTCGTCTGGTAGCTCCTTTGGGAGGAAGACTGTCTCTTTTCAAAGAAAATTGGGATTTAATTACTCAAGACAGATGGGTGTTGGATTTCATTCACCACGGTTACAGGTTTTATTTCCATACAATGCCTCCTTTCAAAGGCATGCCAGACGTTCCTCCTCCACAAAGAAAAGAGGCTCACAAGCAAATTTCTCAGTTACTCCAGATGGGGGCCATTCAGCCAGTTCCTGTATCAGAAAGGGCGAGATTTTATTCTCGCCTGTTCCTAGTACCAAAGAAGGGGAACACGTGGAGACCAATTTTGGATTTATCTCCTCAACACTTATCTGGACATTCCCAAGTTCAAGATGTTGACGTTACAACAGCTTTTACCTCTGCTGGGCAAAGATCACTGGATGGTAACTTTAGATCTCAAGGAAGCTTACCTTCATGTGCCTATAAGGTTAAGTTGCAGGAAGTATCTGCGGTTTCGAGCTGGAAATTCTCATTATCAGTTCTCTGCATTGCCCTTTGGCTTATCTACTGCCCAGAGTATTCACAAAGGTTCTGGCTCCAGTGATAGCTTACTTCAGGCTACAAGGAATTCAAATCTATCCTTACTTGGACGACTGCCTGATTCTGGCTCAAGAAAAGGAAGACCTTCTACAGCATCTGGAATATGTTATAGCAGTGCTAAGATGCCTAGGGTATTCTGTGAACGAAATAAAGTCCAGTCTAGTACCCTCTCAAGACATGTGCTTTCTGGGTGTGAGACTGAATACAGCAGCCCAGATGGCCTTTTAACCCCGGACAAACAAAAGAGTCTATCACTTCACTTCCATCAACTATCTCATCAGTCCGTGCTGACTGCAAGGACAGTCCTTCAAGCATTAGGGTTCATGGCATCTTGTATTCTGGTGCTTCCCAATGCCAAACTGCATATGAGGAAGCTACAATGGTATCTCAAAATGTATGGACACAGCACTGCCAGGATTTGGACACTGTCATTCAAATAATACCTTGCCTTCAAAAAGAATTTTTGTGGTGGGCTCAGGAATGTCACCTAAACAAGGGACTCTCTGTGACCCGCCAGAGGCGAGTCAGATTTTAACGACAGATGCCTCGGACATTGCTTGGGGAGCTCATCTAAATGGAAAGTGGATACAAGACAAGTGGCCTGCCAGACTACAGCATCTACATATCAACATGAAGGAGATGTTAGCAGTCCAGTTTGCATTAATGGCTTTCAAGGAGTTACTTCTTCCAGGGCAGGTGTTGATTCTAACAGACAACACAACTGTCATGTGGTACATCAACAAGCAAGGGGAACACATTCTTATCCTCTATGCAGGCAAGCAATGATTTTATGGGACACTGCGCTTAGCTTGCAACTAACTCTTCAGGCAAGGTTTCTGCCCGCCGCACAGAACTCCTTAGCAGATGTGTTAAGCAGACAAATCATGGATCCCCACGAGTGGAAACTGGATCTTCATGTATTTGAAATTGACAGTGTCGTGGGGAACTCCAGACATAGATCTGTTCGCTTCTCCACTAAACCACCAGCTGCCAAAGTATTGCACAAAGGGGTTTCATCACACAGCTTGGAAAGTGGATGCTCTGTCTTTCAGTTGGAAAAATCTTCATGTGTATGCCTTTCCACCTCTGCCTCTTCTTCCAAAGGTACTATTAAAGGTCAGACAAGACAGGCCAAGGATGATTTTGATAGCTCCAGATTGGCCTCGGCAACACTGGTACCCACTACTACGGAGTCTGGTAAAGAAGCCTCCATGGCCTTTACCTCTGATTCCTCATCTGTTATCTCAGAAGGACGGTCATCTGCTCAATGTCAAGCTTCACTCTCTTCATCTAACAGCCTGGCATATTCTGTGTTGAAACACAGCAGGTCTCAACTTCCTCAACAAGTTTTAAATGTGATTATGGAAGCTAGAAGACCTAGTACAAGGAAAGTGTACAGAAAAATGGAAGAGATTTTTATTTTGGAGTACAGCAAAGAATTTGGAGATTTCTGAGCCTAATTTGAGTGTGGCTCTTCAATATCTTACTGAGTTATTGGACAAGGGTTTGTCCTTCTCTTCCATTAAGATTCATGCTGCAGCAATTTCAGCTCACTATGATTGTGACCCACCATTGTTTTCGCATCCTTTGTTCAAGCAGTTTCTTAGAGGGGCAAAGAATATAAGACCCACAGAGCTCCTACTCCTGCTTGGGATCTCAATTTTGTGTTGGAAAAACTTACTCTACAACCTTTTGAGCCTGCGGCTACTGCTGAATTGAAATACTTGTCATGGAAGACTGCTTTTCTGTTGGCTATTACTTCTGCAAGAAGGGTGTCTGAGTTGCAGGCCCTTATGGCAGTAGAGCCCTTTTGATTTTCCATAAGGATAGGGTATCCACTAATCCTTCCTTTATGCCTAAGGTGGTTTCTAGTGTGGCTTTAAACCAAACTATTCATTTGCCTACTTTTTATGCAGACCCCCAAAATAAAGGGGAAAAGATTTTGCACACTTTAGATGTACACAGGCAATTGCGTTATTATTTAAGCAGGACTAAGGATTTTAGGCAGTCTCAGCAGTTGTTTGTTTCTTTTGCTTTGAGTTCAGGGCAAGCCTGTGTCAAAACAAACTATTTCTAGGTGGATTGGCTTTTGCATTGCATTTTGTTATTCCCATCATGGCAAGGAGATTCCAGCTGGGATTAGGCCTCATTCCACTAGGGCTACTGCCACTTCAACAGCATTTCTAAGGGGGGTGGCAACTAAGGATATTTTGGAAGCAGCTACTTGGAGTTCAGTGCATACTTTCTCTAAGCATTATCACCTTCCTATCTACTCTAAGTCTAGGGCTGGTTTTGCCACAGCTGTTTTGCAAGGCATGTTGTCAGCTCCTGCTTTTTATGATTTGCCAGCCTCCCTTACCTCTGCTTTGGGATTCTACCCAATAGTAAGGACTGCAGCAATGGGAAACGAAGAACATAGTACAGTTTTGTACCTACCATAAATGTAGATGTTCGAGGATCCCATTGCTGCAGTCCAACTCCCTCCTTCCCTCTGTGTTTAGGGGTGGTTGTGTAGGTGAGGTTACATGCTGATATTTTTGTATATATTCTTGTATATATTGTACATATTTTTGGTGCAGGTATTTTGGGCCTTGTCTTTTTAGGGTCTTCTGACATCTGGGGCAAGAAAAGACTGAGGATATGACGTCGGTCATGCGCATTAGTACCCTGACGTACTGACATCAGTCTAATGCGCCCTGACCGACGTCAGCCATATACTCTGGTATTCGGGCCGACT
>NC_056741.1:1494340267-1494372767 GCF_019279795.1 Protopterus annectens
CTTTTAACATACTTCTCTTTCAATTTAGTTGGACTCTTGTAAAGTTACACCCATCCCTATCGCCACCAGCAACTCTTACCAGAGGAGTGCACTCATCCCTGTTTTATTTTCAGTCTTATTAACAATCTACCTTATGATCTGCCTAACCTTCCTATTACTCTTTTTAAGCAGATGACGCATTCAGCTATTGAAACCCAATTTCATTCTGACCTTCACTCTCTTAATTCTTGGCTAAACAACCATAAGCTACTTCTAACCCCTCTAAAACAAAAAGTATGATATTTGGAACATCACAAAAGCTGAAAGACTCCTAAAAATCACAACATAGCAGATTTCAGTGCTTGTCCAGTAGAAACAACCACATCCTTTAAATACTTAGGTTTACTGCTCAACCAGTCACTTAACTTCTGCAGCCACATTGAAAACACCAGGAAAAAGATCAGTTCTTATTTACTGTGGTCCTGAAAAATATCTCCCTTTCTCTACAGATCAGCTGGAGCTGCAACAGGCAGAGGAGTCCTTCTTGCTCAACTGTCAGCCACAGCCTCTATAATATTTAAAAAAAAAAAAAAAAAGCTCATCCCCTCTATAATCCTTTGAAAAGAAAACCTTCTGATTAATTTCCAGTTCCTGTCCTCAGGAACACTGCTGTATCACCCTCTCCAACACCAAAGGGCTACCAGTCCCCTACAGAGTTGAGCTACTCCTAGGGTCGCTTGTTTTCAAACTACTTTAGTCAGGTGCTTTTCCACCTCTTGCAGTCATACTCTAATAAAACCACCTCCTGTAACCTCTGCAACCTCTCCCAGTTAACTACTGCACTCCAAACACCCTAAACTAAACTGCACTGTACCAACCATTCCTTCTCCTTTCTTGCACCCAAACTCTCTCAGTCCCTCTCTCTTCACTTTAAAGAAGTCTGCTCTTTTCCCACCTTCATAGCTCAATTCAAAAGGCACCTTCATCAAAAATCTGACTGCAAATGATTTTCCACTGGAGGCGCAACTTACTTTCCTCCTCACTTGCATCAGTTCTACTTTGATCCTCTGTTCTCAGCTGATGCTTCCCTCACATATCTATTACTAAAATTAATTCGCATTTGATTTTCTACTCTGCTACTGCTATTTACATATTGTATCAATTGTCAATGGGATTATCTAGCTTCTGTCTTTGTGAATTTGTTTTATTTTCTTTTTTATGAATCTCTTCACTTGGACTGTGCCTGCAAGTTGTCTATAGTGATCAGTGTACTACCCTGGTAAACAAACTAAAATAAATAGATAAACTCTTCAACCAGTCTCTGATTTACTTGTGTCTGGCCTAATATTTTGAAAACTGTTGTAAATATTATAGTATGTATATTTGCCCATTTCTCTGGTAATGGCAGAAAAGGTCTTTAAACCATTCCATTACTCCTGGATGACGAGCAACAATAGCGTCTCACTTTTCTGTATTTGTAATCTAACTTCATTCATAGCGGGTCATGGGGGACTGTCAGCACTGGACAGTCAGGATGAGAATCTTAACATCTCTTCTGAATAGAATTTCTAAGTTGACATTTTCTTGTCAAGTTGTTCAAAAATCCCCAGTGCAAAAAGGTTATATTTTAAATGTGCAGTTTGGAGAAAGAACTAAAGATGTAACTTTCCCACCTCTGTATCATTAAGCAGGCTTCTGGATTTTTCACCTTTAAACCAGTATTTCTGATTAATGAACTACAAAATGAACTGGCACCTCACCTAAGTGTCATGTTTAATCACACCCTCACCTCAGGCTTCAAGCCCACTGAGTGGCGCACAGCTACAGTTATCCCACTCCACAAGGGAGGATCCACCTTGGATCCTGGGAACTACCGCTCCATCAGTCTGATGAGCCTGATCTGCAAGGCCATCATGTAACTTATAACCAAAGACATTGGCAACCTTAAAACACTGGACACCACCCAGTTTGGGTTCGTGAAGGGCCGATCTTGTCTCCTGAACCTGATTGGCTTCTTCGAATCAGTCTCCAGAGCCATGGACGAGGGTAAGGCAATCCACACAGCCTTTATGGGCCTCACCAAGCTTTTGACACCATCCCCCACTCTGGAATCGTAGATAAACTTACTAAGCTGGGCATTAATCCCTACGTCACTCGATGGGTTGACAGCTGGCTTACTGACAGAACCCACACTGTAAAAGTAGCGGACTCCAAATCCAGCTCCAAACAAGTGGAGTACCTCAGGGTTTAGTCCTGGGACCTCTCTTGTTTGGCATCTACTTCACTGAAGTACAGGCCAACACTAAGGGACTCTGGCTCACAAAGTTCGCAGATGACTGCAAACTGGGAGCGATTACTGAATCCTCAAATGATGTCGATACACTACAAAAGGGCCTTACAGAAACAGATGCTTGGTGCTAGAGCCATGGGCTCAAGCTCAATTCCAAGAAATGTATAGTTATCCCCTTTGGGAAAAACATGTACCTGTGAATTACCACATAGTTGGCAGTATACTAAACACGAAAAGTGTGATGAGACTTAGGGACACAGGTGGACAGTGGTTTCACCTTCAATAACCACATTGCCACAACAGTCAGAAAATCCTTTTATGTGTTACATCTCATCACTAAGGGCTTGTCATCCAGAAAAAAGGAGGTTATTGTCCCACTGTACGCATCCCTCATTAGACCCATAATAGAATACAATGCCCCATTTGGTATGTACCTCACAAGACATCTGCAACAACTGAAAAGGCTGCAGAAATACCTCACTAAAAGAATCACAGGCCTAAAGCAGATGCCCTTAAAAAAACTCCAGCTATATGTCGCATATCATCTACTCTGAGGCGATCTCTGCTTAACATACAAGGCCATGTCAAATCCAGAGCTGTTGGACATGCTACACTTAAATCCCAATCCCTCAGAGCCACACGCTCCAGGGATTTAAACCTTGTCATCACAATAAACAAAACATGCTGAAGGGATAGGTTCCTGACCCAGAGACTCCCCAGTCTCTGGAATAGACTGCCCGTACATGTCAAGCAGAGCACCTCTTTGGCCCTCCTCAAAATGAACCTTGATGACTGGATGGGAGAAAGGAAATTCACCCCAGGGATCACGTCAGTCACCCTGGTAGACAGGGGTCCAGGGAAGTAAATAGTGTGGGACGAAATAGCCAGGGAATTGTTATGCCTAGGTTTGTATAGGCCCTAGGGCCGATAGCCTAGTACCAACCTATGAACCTGTTATTTTTCCGTTAAACTCACCTGTCTGAATACATTTGTATGAAAAATATTTCAGTTCCTAAACTCTGTCTTGACAAAGTGTAGTACAAATTCACACTAAAAAGCAAGTTACAAACTCATGATACTGCAGTAGATGCCATGCCACCCGTCCTCTGGGCCAGTAATCAAGGAGCTTCAATCCTCATCACCAACACCAGTGAGGGAAGTTCACTTGGAACAAAGATAGATGCACACAGTATTTTTAGATGCAGCTCTCTGCACCAAGCACAGTCTGAACACGCAGGGAACACACTCCCGTCTAGGGGCTGGGTTTCCCTCTCCCTCACCAGGCCCCAAATAAGACTCTACACTGACCACAGCTGTAGAGTTTAGTCCTCAGCTGAGTGTTCCAAGCCAAATCCTCCACCACAGTCTGTGAAACCAATGCTCTGAGTCCATACTGAAAGTAGCTGACACACACGTTTTGAATTTGATTCACACACACATACAGGGAAAGGCTAGTACAGATATACCAGCTATGCCCCCTCTGCCTAGACTGTAAGGTAGATACTTCCACCAGAATACTCCAAAGCAAGCTACTCTAAGGCTCTTAACCAGAGTATCCAATTATACCTGGTATGATTGATACTAACAAATGGTAGCGTTTAACCAGTTCAGCAAAGCTTTCAGCAGTGGCCACAGTGTCACCAAGTAAATATAAGTACTCTCAGAGGTTAAAATATTCTCTGAAAAGACCAGCTACAATGAAAAGTTGTAATATATTTAATAAACAATAAAAGAACATGAAACTACTAAATATCAAATGTTAAGTTGTCTATCTCGCCTTCATTCTTGCTGGATGGGTTCGGAGCCGAACCTCGGCTCCGACTCGGCCACTCTAAAAGCTCGAGAGCTAGTTCCACCGGCTCGAGGCTCCCCTATATCCCACAATGCTAGGCGGTAACTCCACAGATCTCGTTTGCCGCTATAGCGATCGAGGTGCTCTTCCAACCGGCTCTTCAGGTTAGTTGCTTTAAAACAAAGTTAACTAAGATAGACCCCCTTTAAGTTAGTTTTTCTGTATTAATTACTTATTTAGGTAGTTTCTTTACCATTCCCTTGCAAATTCTCCCCCTTTTTTTTCCCAAGAACTTTCAAGAGTTCTTCCCTTAGGCCTTTAGGCCCCGTCCCTCCCTTCCTAGTAGTTGGAGTGACTGTGTTTTCTGTAGGGAATTATTTAGTTTAATTTAGTTTAATTTAGTTTAATTTAGTTTAATTTCAATTAGTGTAATCTGTGTGTGTGTGTGAGTGATTACACTACCTTCTTTAGAAATGTCTAAAGAATCGAAGGTCTCAGGCTTTAAGAAGTGTGACTCGTGCTGTCAGAAGATGTCTCTGACAGACGGTCACACTTCTTGTATACTGCCTGGGACCTTTGCACCTGCAGGACTCATGTGCTGTTTGCCATGGTTTCAGCCCTAGAGTCCTGCAGGAGCGAAAAAATAAGCTTATTTTAAGGGGCTTATTGAAGCCTGAGGGTCCCCCGACTCAATCTTCGGGGAAACCCTCCAAGCCTACCAGACCGTCGGCTCCTGTATCTGAGTAGTCTTCGGGGGCTTCGAAACCTGTTCGAACATCGGCTCCGGCTGGAGCCGATGATTCTCGAACACATGTTCCCACTGTTCCCTTGGCTCCGGCCGGAGCCGAAGTAGTCACTGCTGAGTCGGCTCCGATAAGGTTATCGGAACCGACTTCTAGAAAGAGGTCCAGGTCACCATCTATCGGCTCCATTCATTCGGCTCCAGCATTTCCATTGTTGTCTGAATGGAGCCATAGATCTCACTCCTCTAGGTCGTCAAGACTGTCAGATCATGACCTTCAGAGGGTAGTGAGTCGACTTCTTAAGTCCGAGGCACTGGCCCAAATGCTTCAGAGCCCGACTCAACAGTCGATGGCTAATCCTGTCACTCAGAATGTTCCTCCTCTGACTCTCGAGTTCGGAGCCGGGGCAGCTCAGACCCGAGACTGTGGGTGCATCGGGACCGATACCTTTGTCTTCGGTGCCGTCATCTGCTCTGATGTCTTCTTTGGAAGAATCTCGGCGCCGGACTTCCCTCGTCGGCTCCGAGGGGGTGAGTGGCATCGGACCCTTGTCCGACCCCGCTCTCCCTCTCGGTGCTTCGGCGCTGGTGAGTTCGGCTCCGACATCGACCTCGGGGCCATCACTGTCGGTGCCGGGGGAGGTTTTCAGCTTTTCGGAGCGGAGACCTCTGGCTCTGCCTGACAGGGGTGCCTTCGAGGTCATGAGGAGCGTGTTGGAACCTGGTTCAACCCCACAGTTGGCTCCATCTGCCCCTCCCTCCATTGTGCCTGTGGTGATTTCTTCTCACTCACTCATCCCGGATCGTAGAGAACCAGCTCCTCAACTATCCCCAGTGGGGATCTCCTCCTCTTCCGAGGCCTCTCCTGACCCGGTAGGAGAGCCCCCTAGGAAGAGGCAGTGCAAGAGGAAGCACAAAGACTCCCCTGAGTCTGTCACTTCTGACACTGATTTAGAGGATTCTGAAGGTTCCCCTCATTCCCCCTCTGAAGATGTCTCATTTGCAGACATCCTCGAAATCTTAAAACAGAGGGGGAATTGGCCAGCCCTCAACCCTTCAGAGGATGAATCAGTGTATCTTGAGGCGTTTGGCTCTCGCCCTTCCACCTCCTGGGTGTCCCCTCCCTTTGACCCCCTCATGGAAGTGGTGGTGAGGAAGGTCTGGACGGCTCCTGACTCAGTGGAACCCACCCCCAGGAGACCATCAAAATTTATCACTGCCCCCAAAGACAAAGAATTCTTGACCAAAGGCGTCTCTGTTGATGCTATGGTGGTGGCTGCAGCCACCAAGAAGGAGCTTGCTGATCCTTCAGTGCCTGTTCATCCTCCTAACAAGGAGTCTAGGACTATGGACAGGTATGGGAAGTGGATGTTCTCATCAGCGAACTTTTCTATGCGCTCGCTGAATTACCTGTGTCCTTTCACTCGTCTCCAGAGGGATTTGCTCAAGGAAGCGAGTGAAATGTTAAAGGATCCAACAGCTGCGGGTTTTCAGGATAGGATGAACTCTCAGCTAGTGACCCTCAACTCAATAGCTAACTCCTCCATGCGCCTTCTTTCATACGCGGCGGATGGGGTGAGTAGAGCGGCAGGTACAGGTGTGGCGTTACGTCGGCACACCTGGGTGCGGCTGTGTAACTTTGTGGACCCTTTCAAGGCATCCTTCACTAACTCCCCTTTTGATGGATCATCCCTCTTTGGTCCTCAAGTGAAGGAAACCCTGACTAGGTGCGAGACTGATGGCAATACTCTCTCTGCCATCTGAGTCCGTTTTTCTATTCCTTCTAGGCCTTACCCCAAAGGCCAGAAGGGGGGAAAGATGTGGTTCCGCAAACAACCACAAGGAGTTTTGCCTGACACACAGAGTCGGTCCCCCCCCTAGAGGCAGAGGGGGGGAACAATAATAATAGACACCGTCCTAGAGGCAGAGGGGGCCCGCAGAATCAGCGCAGTCGAGAATCCTTCTCTGACGAGCCCTTTCAGCATCCCTGAGGTGTTGCCCGACTGTCCACCTTCGGAGGCAGTCGGGGGAAGATTATCTCTGTACCCAGAAGCCTGGCTTTCCCTTACTCAAGACAAATGGGAACAGTCTATCATTTCCGAAGGCTGCAAAATTCCTTTCTTTCGCATTCCAAAGCGGTCCGGAAAATCCCTTCCAGACGTTCCACCCAGTCAAAGGGAGCAAGCAGCATTAGAAATTTCAAAGCTGCTAGCAAAAGAGCTATTCAACCAGTTACAGCAGACCAACAAGGATCCCGAATCTACTCCAAATTCTTTTTGGTTCCAAAGAAAACAGGGGACTGGAGACTTATTTTGGATCTCAGCAACTTGAACAAGTTTGACAAGAAAACAAAATTTCGGATGGTCACGCTGCAGTCCATTCTGCCCCTTCTGGGGCGGGACAACTGGATGTGCTCTATAGATCTCCAGGATGTGTACTATCACATCAGAATGAACCGATGCTCCAGGAGATTTCTCCGCTTCAGGCTGGGAACCAGTCATTTTCAGTTCAGGGCCCTGCCCTTTGGTCTCACTACAGCCCCCTGAGTGTTTACCAAATGCATGGCAGTGGTCGCCTCTCAGCTGAGACAACAAGGATTCCAGGTGTTTCCATATTTAGACGACTGGCTCCTAACAGCCCCCACCAAGCATCTTCTCCTTCTTGCCAGAGACTACACCTTACACACATGTCAAACACTAGGCATTTCAATAAATTACGAAAAGTCTGTCTTGTCGCCTTGTTGTGTTATTACCTTCATAGGTGCAAATCTAGACACAGTCAACATGTCAGCCAGACTCACAGAGCAGAGAATAGCAGACATACACAGACAAGTCTTTCTTGTCTTGCAGAGCAACAAAGTCAAAGCCAGACTGATCCTGAAGGTCTTAGGGATAATGGCAGCGGCCATCCCTCTTCTACCATTAGCTCGCTTCCACATGAGAATCTTACAATGGATGCTGTTCACACAATGGTCTTTCCAACGACTTATGTCCCATCCTATTCGGATAACACAATCGTGCAAGAGTCATCTCTCTTGGTGGATCACATCTCCCCAGCTCTTCCTAGGGAGACCTTTTGTTCCTTCCCCTCCGGTTGCTACATTGACAACGGACGCCTCCCTGATCAGGTGGGGGGGGGGCATTACCAGAGCAGGACGGTCCAAGGCATGTGGCAACCTTTCGAGTGCCACTTGCACATAAATGTCCTAGAGAAGCCTTACAAGACTCTCTTCCCAAGGGAACTATAGCAATTCAGACAATATGTCTGTAGTGTGGTACATCAACAAACAAGGCGGAACCAAATCTTACCCACTATGTCGAGAGGCACTCAGACTGTGGCAATGGGCAATTTCTTCTCAGCGGTTTCTGTTAGCAACGCACATTCCCGGGAAGTCCAATGTGATTGCGGACAAATTGAGCAGAGCTATTCTCATGCCTCACGAGTGGTCTCTGAAGAATTCAGTGTTGGAGAAAGATTTTCAAAAGTGGGGCCGGCCTTGCTGCGACCTTTTTGCTACTCCCCAAAACAGCAAGTGTGACGACTTCTTCACCCTCTTTCCCCAACCAGGCCACCCCAGCAGAGACACTCTAGTCCACGATTGGCCCCGGGGACTTCTGTATGCCTTTCCACCCTTCCCACTGATATCTCAACTAATTCAGAAAGCCATCGCTCAGAAAGCTTCCATGATCCTCATTGCCCCTTACTGGCTTTGACAGGTTTGGTTCCCATTTCTTCACCATTATCTGTTGGACCTACCCTGGCATCTGGACCCAGTTCCAGACCTCCTGACCCATCAGTCGGGTCAGTTGCACCGCTCCCTCCCGTCTCTGAACCTCACAGCGTGGTTTCTCCTATTCCAACTTTAGCCAGGCTTCCTCTAATATCTCACTCAGTTCGCGATATTTTGATAGCCTCTCATAAATCCTCCACTCGGAAGATTTATAATAGTAAGTGGAAACATTTTTCCTGTTGGGCTCAGTCAAAGGATATAGATCCTTTCACTGCTTCTATTCAGTCTGTTTTGGATTTTCTAGCTGAACTTTTCCACTCAGGTTCGTCTCCGTCCACCATCAAGGTTCAATTGGCGGCTATATCTAACATTCATGTCGGTGTCTCAGAGTCTTCCATTATGTCTCACAAGCTCTGCAAAGCTTTTCTAAAGGGAGTTTTTCTCCTCAAACCATCTATCAGGGATCCTCCTCCTCAATGGGATCTCAACTTGGTTCTGGCGTCCTTAATTCTTTTCCCCTTTGAACCCGCGGCTTCATGCTCAATGAAGTTACTATCCTGGAAAACACTCTTTCTGGTAGCTATCACTTCAGCTCGAAGAGTCTCTGAACTCCATGCTCTGTGTAGTCGACCCCCTTATCTATTGTTTCATAAGAATAGGGTATCTTTACGTACTAACCCGTCCTTTTTGCCTAAGGTAGCTTCACCAGCAAATTTGAATCAAACCATTGATCTTCCAGATGTTATGTGATCCTATCTCGCCTACATTCTGTACTGATGGCCGATCCTCGGCTCCAACTCGGCACGCTATACTATAGAACAAAGTCTCTTATTGGCTGAGCTATCCTACATCCCAGGATGCACCACCACTGCTTCCCCAGATCTCGTTTGCCGCTTTATAGCAAAGATGTAGTCTCGGAATTGGCTGAGCTAAGTTGTTATTTCTTCTAAAATTTCTGTCAGAAATTTTTGATTAATCTACCCAAAAGCTGTTTTAACAGCTACCGTTGTTGTGTGATTGGTTATTAGAGTATTTTTGTGGTGAATTTGTCTTTGTATTGAGGGAAGGATCCCGTTTAAGTTAGAGGGGCCTTGCCCTCGCGCGTGAGTGAATTTAGTGTGAGTCTTGTTGTAGTGTTAGTTGGTCAAGTATCCCGTTTCTACTAGAGGGGTCTTGTCCTTACTTACTTATTTTCTTCACAAAATTTTTGAGAAAAGTTTCTTTTTTGTGGTAGTGTTTGGCTGTCAGTATGTCGAAAGAGCACAGACCATCTGGGTTCAAGAAATGCTCTAAATGCAGCTACAAAATGTCCATAACGGACGATCACTCATTGTGTGTGTATTGTTTAGGCCCTAAACATCTTCAGGAGTCATGCAGCGTTTGTCACGCTTTTTCCTCCCGAGTCCTCCAAGAGAGGAAAAACAAATTAATTTTAAAAGGGCTCATTACACCTTCTTTTGAGGAGGCTTTATCTTCTTCCTCTTCACCTTAGAAGAAGAAGAAATCATCGGCTCCGACCAGCCCGTCGGAACTGGCCACAAAGAAATCTCGGCAGGCTTCTCCATCGGCTCCACGGACTTCGGAGCCGAGGGCGGAACGGTCTGCCTCGATGCCTCCAGCCTCGACTACTCTGGCTTCGGAGCCGATGAGAGTCACCCGCTCAGACTCTTCCCCTTCGGCGCCGAAGTCCTCTTCGGCTCCGAGGGAAATTGCATTGGTTGTGGAGTCTCCCTCTGCACCGATATTTATCGAGACGATTCGGAGCCGGTCCCCCAGTCCTTCAGAACCGGTGGAGAAGTAGACTCAAATTGGTTCGATCTCTTCTCTTCTCGGTCTTCGAGGATGTCGGATTCGGACATCGACAGGGTACTTCAAAGGCTGTTTCAGTCTCCTGTCTTTCAAAAGTTGGTTTCGGCTCCAGCCCAGTCGGCTCCGGAGCCGATTGCCCACCCTGTTATTGTAGTTCCTCCTCCAACAGCCTTGGCACCGTTGGAGCCAGTGCTGGTGGAGCCGATGGAGGGTTTCGGGATGGCTCCGACCCTTACTCTAACCTCTACCTTCGGATCGGAGTTCGGTACTCGGACCTCCTCGGTCGGCCCTGGGGGTGACGCTTTGGAACCGATGTTTTCGGTTCCAAGCCTCCCTCTCAGTGCGTCGGCTGCGGGAGTGCAGTCTACTGTTGTGGGGTTGCGGGAGTGCAGTCTACTGTTGTGGCCTCGGGGGTCGGACCTTCCCAGGACTCTGGGGGTCCGGCCTTCAGGGCCATGAGGAGTGCTTTGGCCAAATCTTCTTTGGCTACCTCCACCGTCTCTCCGGCACCTTCCCTTGGCACGGAGACTGCCTCCTTTGTTGTCCCCCTGTCTCAAGACAGCGGAGCCCTGGGGCCTGAGGTCGCCCCCATCAGGAGTTCCCCCCTTCCTGGAGGTCCTTCTGAGGCGTCTTCGGAGGAACCTCCAAGGAAGAGACAGTGCAAGAGGAAGCACGTCGACTCCCCTGACGAGTCTCTCACCTCGGACACCGACCTCGATGATGCGGAAGGGTTCCCCAAGTCGTCCTCGGATGATGTCTCCTTTGCGGACATCTTAGAAATTCTGAAGCAACGAGGCGACTGGCAGTCCAAACCCCCTTCTGCTGAGGAGTCGGTATTCCTCAAGGCCTTCGGGGCTCAGCCCTCTGCCTCCTGGGTGTCTCCACCCTTCGATGAGCTTCTAGATTTGATCTCTCGAAGGGCGTGGGAGCACCCGGATTCTGTGGAACCGGTGCCAGCTCACCCCAATAAATTTCTTTCAGCCCCCCCCGAAAAGGAATTTCTCTCCAAAGGTGTGGCTGTAGATGCCCTGGTGGTGGCATCTGCTACCCAACAAGATGTGGCAGAGGCGTCTACGTCCATCCATCCTCCTAATAAAGAGTCCAGGAGCATGGATCGGTATGGGAAGCACACCCTTACTTCAGCAGCCTTTACTTTAAGGTCTCTGAATTATCTGACGCACTTCATCAGACTTCAGAGGGATCTGGTCAAGGAACTTTCAGATACCCTCTCTGGTAACCTACCTGAGCAGTTGGCCCAGACGGTCAGCTCTCAGCTGGCTACCTTATCTTTATCGAACTCGTCCATGAGGCTCATTTCGTATGCAGCCGAGGGGGCGAGTAGAGCGGCGGGAACAGGTGTTGCTCTACAGAGACAAGCCTGGCTCCGCCTGTGTCACTTTGCAGAAGCCTTCAAGTCTTCCTTTGCCGATGCTCCCTTCGATGGGTCCTCTCTGTTTGGACCCAAGGTAAAGGACACCTTGACCCGCTGTGAACAAGAGGGTAAGAACTTGACTGCCGTAGGGGCACGGTTTTCCACTCCCTTCAGGCCTTATCCCAAGGCTAGAAGAGGGGGGAAAATGTGGTTCCGTAAATCTCAAAAGGCTTACTCCTCACAGCAGGGTGATCCCCCTTCTAGAGGCAGAAGAGGGGGAAATTTTTCAGGAAGATGTCGTCCCAGAGGTGGCGGAGGCCCCCGCAACACTGGAGACCGTGAGTCCTTTCGTGGCTCTTCAACCTTCCAGCATCCCTGAAGGATTGCCCGACTGTGCAGCTCCGGAGCCAGTTGGGGGTCGTTTTTCGAAGCACCTAAAGGCCTGGGAGGGTATCACTCAGGACCGATGGGTGCTCCGAATCATCGCCGGAGGTTACATCATCCCCTTTTCTCAACCCCCCCCCCACCATCCCGGAAAATCCCGGACCCACCACCCAGTCAACAGGATCTCGCAGCCATCGAAATCTCAAAGCTGCTTCAAAAAGGAGTCATCCAACAGGTCCCCGAAGGCCAGACTGGATTAGGGACTTACTCAAGATTCTTTTTGGTGCCAAAAAAGACCGGGGACTTGAGGCCCATCTTGGATCTCAGCAAACTAAACCGATCTGTCAAGAAGTCCAAGTTCCGGATGGTCACCTTACAATCCATTCTCCCGCTGCTGGAGAAGGGTGTTTGGATGTGCTCCATAGATCTCAAGGACGCCTATTATCACATCCTGATAGATCAGGCGTCCAGGAGACACTTGCGCTTCAGCCTGGGAGACGGTCATTTCCAGTTCCGTGCACTGCCCTTTGGTCTCACCACAGCCCCCAGGGTGTTCACCAAATGTTTGGCGGTGGTGACTGCTCACCTGAGAAGTCTAGGATTCCAGGTGTTTCCATACCTAGACGACTGGCTCCTAACTGCCACCTCCAGGTGTCTACTCTTGCAAAACCTAGCAGCCACTATATCTCTAGGCAACTCCCTAGGAATCTCCTTCAATTGGGCAAAGTCTGTGTTGCTGCCATCTCAGCGCATACGGTTTATCGGAGTAGAGATAGACTCAAAGCAAATGCGGGTCTGTCTTCCTACGGAGAGGATAGAAACATTACAGTCTCAAGTTCGAGCCTTGCTCCTCAAACGCCGAGCCCCAGCCAGGATGGTCCTACAACTGTTAGGTTCCATGTCGGCCAACATTCTCCTAGTCCCCTTGGCAAGGTTACATATGAGGATTCTCCAGTGGCTCCTGTCAGTCCAGTGGTCTTATCAGGATCTCCCTCTCAGTCACCTCATTCTGATCACAGAGACGTGCAAACAGGACCTTCGTTGGTGGCTTCTTTCCTCCAATCTGGATCAGGGGCGACCCTTCGTTCCACCACCTCCAGTGGCCATATTGACTACGGACGCCTCCCAGACGGGGTGGGGGGGACATTACCTGGGCAGGTCAGTCCAAGGCAAGTGGCACTCAGATGAGAGTCTCCTCCACATCAACATACTGGAAATGAGGGCGGTGCTTCTATCACTGCAAGCACTACACATTTACCTCCCCCAGGGCATGATTGCCATTCAGTCTGACAACATGTCAGTAGTCTGGTACCTGAACAAGCAGGGAGGGACCAGATCTTACCCCCTTTGCAGAGAGGCCATGAAGGTATGGGATTGGGCGATTGCAACCAAACGTTCTCTGGTAGCAACACACATTCCAGGGAGATCCAATGTGATAGCCGACAGACTGAGCAGAACTGTTCTCTCCCCTCACGAGTGGTCTCTGAACGACAGAGTGGCAACTCAGATTTTCAGAAGATGGGGAACTCCTTGTTGCGACCTATTCGCAACCCCCCTCAATACGAAATGCCAACAGTTCTTCTCTCTCACCCCAGTTCTGGGGGAGATTTCCAAGGATGCCCTAGTCCAAGCTTGGCCCACCGGCCTGCTATACGCCTTTCCACCGGTTCCCCTTCTTCCCAAGGTGATCCAGAAGGCGATTCGCTTGGAGAGCAAGATGATTTTAATTGCCCCATACTGGCCTCGTCAAGTCTGGTTTCCCTTTCTTCAGAAATATGCACTGGACGGTCCATGGTTCTTGGACCAAGTTCCGGACCTCTTGACCCATCAGTCGGGACTGCATCACCAGTCCCTCCACTCGTTGAAGCTAACAGCTTGGCTCCTCCTCTTCCGACCTTAGTCAGGAACCATGCTTTGGATCCGGAAGTCATACATATCTTGTCCTTGGCCCACAAGAATTCTACTAAGAAAATGTGTAACAGCAAATGGAAGAGATTTGCTATTTGGGCCCAACTCCGGGGATTAGATCCCATAACTGTCCCGGTATCAGAAGTTCTGAAGTTTTTAGCTTCTCTGTTCAATCAAGGTTCTTTGGTCTCTACCATTAAGATTCAATTGGCAGCTATTTCCAATTTTCATGAGAGCATAGAACCACCTTTGATGAGCATCAAGTTGTGTAAAGCCTTCATGAAAGGTGCTGGGCTGCTTCGGCCCCCGATATCTCATCCCGCTCCACCGTGGGACCTTAATGTTGTGCTAGGTGCTTTGACCTCTTCCCCCTTCGAACCGCAGCAACTTGTGACTTGAAATTTCTTTCTTGGAAGACTGCTTTCTTAGTTGCAATTGCATCAGCCAGAAGAGTTTCAGAACTTCAAGCCCTATGTGTCAAACCACCATACCTGGTTTTTCACAAGGATAGAGTATCCCTCAGACCGAATCCATCCTTTGTTCCCAAGGTTTGTTCTAGTTTTTGTCTGCAACAGTCATTGGAACTTCCAGTTTTCTTCCCAAAGTACTCAGAGCGGAATACATCTTTCACACCTTAGATGTTCATAGACAATTGCGCTTCTATTTGGATAGGACGCACCAAACACGGAAAACAGATCAGTTGTTTGTGTCCTTTTCGGACAGTAAATTGGGCAAAGCTGTCACGAAAGTCACTATTGCCAAGTGGATCAGAGACTGTATCAGTCATACTTACTTCATTTCTAATAAAGAGCTTACATCTACTGTGAAAGCTCATTCTACCAGGGCTATGGCTACTTCGGCAGCTTTTCATTCTAAGCTTGCCATTAGTGACATTTGTGCTGCGGCTATGTGGTCTTCTCCTCACACCTTCATTTCTCATTACAAATTGGACGTGGCATCTCGGGGGCGAGCTTCCTTTGGTTCCACAGTTCTCAGGAGTGTTTTCCAGTGAGCCACCCAGGAATCAGGTGCTAGGGACGCTGTCCCATCAGTACAGAATGTAGGCAAGATAGGATCACATAACATCTTTTAGTTATGTACTTACCATAACTTTAGATGTTTGGATCCATCTCGCCTACATTCCTAATAACCCACCCTCCTTCCCCCTGCCTTGGAGATCAGAAGAGACCGGACGGTTCGAGTTCAGCCGTTTCATCTTGAAACACCTGGCAATGTTATATCAACAGTCTGTGTGTGTGTGTGTGTGCATGTGTGCGGACAAACAAGATCTGGGGAAGCAGTGGTGGTGCATCCTGGGATGTAGGATAGCTCAGCCAATAAGAGACTTCATTCTATAGTATAGCGTGCCGAGTCGGAGCCGAGGATCGGCTCCGAACCCATCAGTACAGAATGTAGGCGGGATGGATCCCAAACATCTAAATTTATGGTAAGTACCTAACTAAAAGTTTTCTTCCCTAACTATTCGAACAGATCAGAACAGAGATTACACTGCTTGGACGTTCATCGCCAACTTTGGTACTATTTAGACAGGACCAAACAATCCAGGAAATCCGATCAACTGTTTGTGTCCTATGCAGAAGGTAGAATGGGCCTTCCAGTTTCTAAGGTGTCTCTCTCTAGATGGCTTACTTCGTTGATTACCCTTGTTTATGAGATCAGACATCAACAGCTGTCATCCAGACCCCAGGGCTCATTCGACTAGAGCTTTAGCCACATCTATAGCTTTTCAAGACAGACTGCCTATTGATTCGATTTGTTCTGCAGCTATTTGGGCTTCTCCCCATACCTTCATATCTCATTATAAGTTGGACTTAGCCTCTAGAAGCTGAGCCAACTTTGGTTCCACTGTACTCAAGAGTCTGTTCCGATAGGCCACCCGGGACAAGGTGCTAGGGACGTGGTCCCATCCAGCAAGAATGAAGGCGAGATAGACAACTTAACATTTAGAAGTTATGTACCTTCCATAACGTTCCATGTTAGTTGTCGTCTTCTCACCTTCTTTCTTGCGTCCCACCCTCCTTCCCCCTAGCCTGGACAGACCTAGAGGAGATTGTCTTGTGACCTCTTTATCTTTCTCCCATGTTACCACCTCTATATATTCCTCTGTTAGGTTTAGGACACCTCACACTCAGCCTTATAGAGGTGGGTTACCTTTCTCCATGTTATGGAGTTTTTTCTTGCTTGGCCTAGCTTTCAAACGAGATCTGAGGAGTTACCGCCTAGCATTGTGGGATATAGGGGAGCCTCGAGCCGGTGGAACTAGCTCTCGAGCTTTTAGAGTGGCCGAATCGGAGCCGAGGTTCGGCTCCGAACCCATCCAGCAAGAAAGAAGGCGAGAAGAAGACCGCTAACGTGGAACGTTATGGTAGGTACATAACTTCTAATTTACAATAAGCACCAAAGTTTTAGTCACAGGAAATATTAAAAATAACACTGATGGAAAGATTTGCAGAGATACAGAATAAGGATACTTATCTTGCCTTGCTCTAGTAAATGAACTATGGGACAGTAATTTTTTAGATCAGTTAGGAAAATACGGCAAGATTAATTGAGTGAGTAGTCCTTCTTTGTCACGTTTTTCAGACAGACGGCCCTGAGACTTCTGTCTCATCTAGTATTAAAACATCATTTCAGTGCTGGATTACAGAATTACATCACATAATCTGGACACCTTCTGGCTCTCACACTACCCCCTTTTACTAGAAACTGAACCAGAATCTAGCAAATGTGTGTCATAATACACACACACACACAGCTTTGCTAAGATGTGTTATAGCATCTGGAAGCTGTAAAATGATTTTACAAACTTCCACCCTACTAGTGGAGCAATTAGTTCACCCTTAAGGCCAGTACAGTAGGATTCCTAGTCCTGGTTTTCATGTTGTCTCTGGTTGCAGTTAGAACTGTAAGATACAATCTTTATGGCCTAAACCGTGCAATTTAATTTCAGACAATTTTTCAAAGTTAGCTGGACTGAGATTAATCTTTTCTTCCAGCAACCTTGGTTACAATATATTCATTTCAACAGTTACAATGCAGTCTGACATACAGGTGTATTTCATTTCTGTAAAGCAGGACCCACTGTTGGCACATTTTTAATACAAGCAGCTTTACAACTACACTTTTCAACACAAGCATCTCTGTATGTCAGCTTGATATACAAATGACATATAATACTTTACAGAACTCCAGCTAACTAAGTTGGCGTATGTTATACGTCCATTGCTGTACTTCTGGCATAGCTGGCACTACCTCGCATCATCACACATGGTTTGAGAACAAATTTTGTTGTTTGGAAACCATGCATAGACTGTGTAAATCCAAATGTAATACATAGTGACCTGGTATTAATGTGCTACTCCATTCATGTTTTATTGTAATGATTTAACATTTTTGACTTGCACACTTGCATAATAATCATTGAAAATGCAATGGCAAAGTTCATCAGAATGTAAATATACTAGGCTGTCGAGCTTAAATAGTACAGCAAAACATAAAGTTGGGCAAAACTAAAACTGAAACTGCGCAATTTATCAAGGATGTAACAAGATATCAAAAATTAAAATATACTGTTACTGTAGTGTTTTATCACTAATTACTTAAAATAAATGAAATTCAAACAAAAGTTAGAAAGTTAAAAGTATGTGTTAAATGCAGTAAAATTTCAATATATGTAAAAAATTAATTTAATAATTAATATACATTTATTAAGATAATGAAATTAAACTTTAACATCAGAATTAAAATGGACATAAAAATAAATGTCTCCTATTTCAACAGTGGATATAATTTTTTGCATATCAAATACATTATATTGCTTAGAATGCTTTGTTCTCAGTACTAAGTTCCAGATGATGAGTTAATTGCCCAGAATAACGCAAATATTAAATTTGATCTTTCTCAGCTCTGCATTTGAAGAATGTAAAATAAAAGAGCAATGCATATACTTAACTATAGGACTTTTGCAAGTGGGACTTTTTGTACTTTAATCTGAAAGGGAGTATTTGTAATTGAGAGAAAAATTGACTGCAGTATTTGATTCGTCAGCAGCTGAATGGTTGTTTTTAAAAAAGTGATAGGCCTTGAAAGTTAAGGAGTCTGTGTGGTACAGCTCTCTCAACTTCTTAGGGCAAGAAATCTGGACAAAGCCTAAAACAATGGGGGGGGGGGATGCAAAGGCCCCAAAATAAGGACAGTTTTTAAATTTTGCTCTTGTCAACTCAGAGTTTCTAGAATAATGGTATTTGTGTTCGCATACATTTTCTGAAGGATAAGAAGTCAAACTCAAATATGTGCCATTATTTAGTGACACCAATCATCAGTGATTGACAGGTTGCTTACTGATGCTCATCAGCTACATGAATGGGTGTGTGTGCATACATTTAAGTGCATCATTGTATGCCAGCCCCAAGAAATGTACTAGTAAAGTTTAAAGTGTACTGATTTTCTGAAGCAAGTGTAAGCAACAAACCCTTGACGAGGGATATAACCTTCTTACTATGTACAATACCAAGTTTATACATTTTTCTGATATAAAATCCAAAAACAAACCACTTTGTTTTGTTTAGGATGGCCTTTTGAACATTTATTTCTTGGAGATGAAAACTTCAAATATGACATCATGAAATACTAAACCACAATGCTTCATTATTTAAAGAAATGGATTAGCTACTGTATTTCCATGATAAATAAAAACAAATTATCAACTAGGTCTTGCAAATTAAAAGCTTTACATTAAAATGAATACCTGTGATAATACAGTGGTGAAACTACAATGTAAGTAGGAAACTGCTCTTCTAAAGTAACTGTTTTTGCTGACTAATAATGCATTGCATTGAATGCAAATCATAGCTTATTACCTAGTGTGATATAATTTTGTGGGTGTGCCTTATAAAGAAAAAGTGAGCAAACAAAACTGAAACATCAAGTAAACACTATAATCTCCATTTTCTGCAAAGTCTTGTGCATCTTTAATGAGGTGTATAAATGAAAATTAAATTGATTGTAAAGAAGGGTCTATATTAGAAAACCGAAGACTCATTCTTTCAAATGCGTCTTGGTCAAACTTAAAAGACAGAAAATGGAAAATATTGAAGTGGCTGTTAAGCAAATTCTTTCCCTGGGAAAGAATTTGCTTGGCTGCTTAGGTACTTTGCCTTTTCCGGCACTGTAGTGCGGTCTCAGAGTTGGTATATTTAAGTAGGCGGGGTGTGTGGGGGTGCAACCCACTCCAGACTTAATGTAATGTTTAAATTCATTTTTAATTTTCTTTGTTTGAACAGAGATTTTTTTTCCCTTGGAAAAAAATCGCTATTCTGACACTTCAACATTGATACTCCCTATGTAAGCGAAAGCTTACAATCACCGTTTGCTTTTTTAAGAATTTGGTGATTTACTATAGACCCTAAAGCATAGATGCCTCATATCCTTAGTGTTAAACTTTTATTGGACAAAACACAAAACACATTGGCTACAGTATGATGGAGCCAGTCTCGACTTCCTGTAGCAGTGCAGAGTTGACCCAAGCCCCAGTATCCCAGAGACAATCTTCATTGGAAAGGGGGGGGGGTTAAAAGTTATTCAATGTTGTTACCCCAGAAAGCATAAGGTGAGAATAGATGTAACATGGAGGAACAGGCAGGGAACCAGAGGTCAGTGGTGAGCTGAAAAAAAAAATTAAAGCCTTACAGGATTTGGCTGTTACCATTGATATAAATTGTTATACAAAGGTAATGGGTCTTAAGGGTATATGGTAAATGTGCACTGCTGCACATTAAGATCTGAACTAGAAACTTTCTTCAGGCTAGAGATATACAATGATCTTACTATTTCTGGCTTTTACGTCCAAACTAGAATTATCAGAGTTCTTTCAAGCAGCATAATACAGTAAATAAAAAATGCCACAAAAAGTGAGTAACAATATTTCATGAGTGTTTTTTGTCTAAAAAAAGATACAGACTTAAAAAATCACTTGGGCAAAATAATTTGTCATATCTGGCTGGTTCCTTCCCATCGCTCCTCTTCTCTTCTTTTTGGTGGGTATTTATTGCTAGGACTTGAGGTCCAGTGGAAGGCTGTTCCCTACTTCTCCACCATCTTGGAAATTATTATCCTTACTCTCATTTGAGGATACTCCACATCCGTGGAATCTTTAATTTCTGACTAGACATTATTAAATTGTTGAGATTCTATGGCTTGTTGGCTTTGTGGTATATTAAGAAAACGTGACATAACTTTTAACAATTTTTCCTGCCTTGCTTTTATCTTGGCTAATCTGTGGCTGCAGTTTTTCTATTGAAATGTTATTAGGCTGATATTTTTGGGGAGTTGTGCAGCTTTCAGAAGCTTTAAGTTGAAAATGTATCTGCTGTAATCTGACCAATCATTATATATGCTTCTATAAATGTCTTTATTTCTCTTTTGTAGATTAGATCTTGTATTTGTCTTAAACTGGGCATCTCGGTTACTTAAGTCTGTCCCCTTTATCGCCATTTTATTCCCTTTATTCTGGGATTAAGATAGTCATCCCCAGCGAGATTGCTTCTTTCAAGCTGTTGGATCACACAAATGGCCTAATGCCTTTTTAGTAAATTTGCTGCTGGCTTACCAAATTTCTATTCACTGACAAGTTCTTCTGTAGCTGACATTACACCTTGTGTTGCATTCTGGCCTAGACTGTCACCATTGCTGTCTTACTGTTCAATTGCTTTTCACCTAATGCTTTTAGTTAGTTGGATGTTAGTGGGTAAATTGACTTTTTTGGTAATTTCTCTGTAGGTTTGCTAGATCTAGTTTTGTTCTTGAGATTTTTTGTTGCAGGTTTTGCACCTTACTTCACATTAGGCTTTGGCTTGCTAGGACAAGGCTATCCATCACTGTCACACCTATTCACAAAATGTATGATCTGATGTAAATTTTCATTCTATCCTTAACCTGTGAGAGACTGCCATTGCAGTAGCTTGTGGTAACCAAAAAGCTCTCAAGCTCCTCCCTTAATAATGAACCCTTCCTAAGTTACCCTAAATCTCGTTTGCAGCTTTTGCAAAGATGTGATTCACCAGTAACTCACAGGCAGTGTTATTTTCTATATATTTTTTCCATTTTGGACTAAAGGTGTACTGGTAGATGCCATGGTCGTGATGGCAGCTACCAAAAAAGAACTAGCTGAGGAAAGTTATTCTATCCATCCAGCTAACAAGGAGTTTCGGACGTTGGATATGTTTGGGAGGTGTGTTTATGCCTCATTGACCTTTGCACTAAGGTCTTTGAACTGTAACACATTTTACGAGATTGCACAGGGATCTGATAAAAGAGATTTCAGGTACCCTGTCAAGACCCGTATCTGAAGAAGTACAAGCATCAGTTCAGGACCCGTATCTAAAGAAGTACAAGCATCAATTTCTTCTCCGTTGCCCACCGTACTATCCATCTGTAACTTCAGGAGGCATGCCTGGTTGTGCTTACGTGATTTTGCAGAGGCTGTCAAGTCATCATTTGTCAATGCTCCTTTGATGACTGTTTTTTGTTTGGTGCAACAGAGAGATACCTTATCCAGGTATGAGAAAGATAGAAAGACCCTATCTGCCATGGGCATATGTTTTTCCACTCCTCAGAAATACTTTTTTTAGGAATCGGAGAAGTAGTGGAAAGATGTGGTTCAAAAAATCTCAAGGCCTTTACAAGACTCACGTGGAGGTAGTTCCCCTAGAGGAAGAAGGGGAAACTCTGATAGTAGACACCCTCGTGGCAGAGGAGGCTCACAAAACCAAGGGTCCAGAGTTGCTTTCTTTGGAGGACCTTTTTCAACTCTGGAGGCAATCTGGAGTCAACTGTCTCTGCACCCGAGAGCCTGGCTAACAATAACATCAGATGCATGGATGCAGAAGATCATTTCCAGAGGACACATGATACTCTTCTCCCTTCCACCTACCCAGTTAAAAAAAAAAAAAAAAATCCCATATGTTCCACCCAGTCAGAGGGAACAAGCAGCTATTCAGGTACGAAGGCTGCTAGAAAAGTCATGCAAGAGATGACCCCAGACTAGAGAGAATCCGGAACTTACTGAAGGTTCTTTCTAGTGCCAAAATAGACAGGGGACTGGAGGTCAGTTTGGTTCTCAGCAAATTAAACAAATCACTTTGATGCAGCAAGTCCCAGATGGTCACAGTTCAGTCCTTTCTTCATTTTTGGAAAGGATGACTGGATGTGCTCTATAGACCTTCAAGATGCATACTACCACATAAAGATGGATAGGTGATCCAGAAGGCACCTATGCTTCCGGCTGGGAGCTAGTCATCATCAGTTCAGAGCTCTGCCCTTTGGTCTCGCTACAGCCCCCAGAGTGTTCACAGAGCGCATGGTAGTAGTAGCTCACCTGAGACTGCAAGGATTCTGGATATTTCCATATTTGGGTGATTGGCTCATATCCACTCTGACCAGGCATCAACTACTGCAAGCAAGAGACAATGTTTTCCAGATGTATTCCAATCTGGGGATAACTGTAAATTACAAGAAATCCTTTCTAGAACCAACAGCGTTTAGAATTCATAGGTACAATTCTCAACACAAATGAAAAAATAGCTTTGCTTCCCCTCTTTGAGTAGAAACTATCAGATCAAATGTCAGGAAGATAATTTGCAATACGAAGGTTTCTGCACAACTAGTTCTTCAGGCTCTAGGGTCCATGGAGGTGGCAATTACTCTGGTTCTGCTGGCAAGGTTTCATATGAGAGTCTTGCAGTGGCTACTTTCAGCTAAATGGTCCATTCTCCACCAACCAATATCAACCCAGATAAGAATCTCCAACTATGCAAGAGAGACTGCTCATGGTGGATTCAATCTGAGCAAAATCAACAGGGTCTTCCATTTATTCCCCCTCAGCCCATGGCCACAGTGACCATGGATGCTTCCAAGTTGGGGTGGGGGTTGGGGAATACTGTCCATTGCACTTGGTCCCTTGAAAAGGTCAACTTGCTTGGCAGTGTCCTAGAGATGAGACAAGTGTTTTTAGTGTTGCAGGCTTTGCAAGATGCTCTTCCCCTAGGGATGATTGCAATTCAGGCAGACATGTCAATAGTCTGGTACATCAACAAACGAGGAGGAACCAGATCCTACCCTTTGTGTCAAAAAATGCTCATTGTGGCAATCGGTGATTTCATCCAACCGCTTTCTAGTAGCAATGCACATTCCGAGGAAGTCCAGTGTGATAGCAGGCAAATTGAGCAGATGCATTCTTATGTCTCACTAGTGGTCCCTGACCCCCCCCCCCATGGGGGGAATCATTGACAGATGCTCTTCTTCATACTTGGCCTTATGCTCCCCCCTCCCCGATTCCTTTAATCCCGACATTTCTGCAGAAAGCAAACAGGTTGAAGAGCAAAGTAATCCTCATTGCACTTTATTGGCCTAAACAGATATGATTTCATTTCCTTTGGACTCACTTCAACAACTATGGATTCAGGATCCAACTGCAGACCTCCTGTCTCACCTGACCGGTATGATTCATCCAAATATTCCAAACCTCAGACTAACTGCTGGACATCTCCAGTTCTGTTGATAGCCAGACAACCTAAGCTCTCTTCTCCAGTCCATCACATACTTTTATCCTTTCTTAAGCCATCTACACATAAACTGTACTCTGGTAAATAGAGGAGATTTCTCTACTGGGCAATGCAAAATGATCTGGATCCCTTCTCAGTCCCAAACCAAAGTATACTTGAATTTTTAGCCCAACTGTTTAGTAAAGGAGCAACCACTGCAACAGTCAAGGTACAGTTAGCTGCAATTTCTGATTTTCATATTGGATTTCAGGATTCTCCAGCTACTTCACACAAGCTCTGTAAAGCCTTTATGAAAGGAGCTCTCATACTAAAACCCAGTTATAAATATCCTACTCTCCCTTGGGACCTTTCTTGGAAAACTATTTTTAGTAACCATAACCTCTGCAAGAAGAATATCAGAGATTCAAGCAGTGTTATCACAAGCACCATATTTGATCTTTCATAAAGACAGGGTTACATTACGTACTAACCCATCGTTTCTACCTAAAATAATATCTGACATCAGTATCAATCCATCAATTTACCAGTATGTTTTCCTAAAATTTTTAATAAAGGTGAATACCTACTACATTTTTTAGCTGTTTATAGACGATTCTATTTTTACCTTCATAGGACAAAAAATATCAGGAAATCCACCCAACTTTTCATTTCCCTCTCAAGTAAGATTGGGCAAACCAGTGACCAAAGTAACATTGGCTAGATGGATCACAGATTGTATTTCACTCATTTACAGCTCAAAAAACAGGGTATTAACCAAAACCATTGCAAGCCCATTCAACTAGAGCCATGGCGACTTTCATCAGTATTTCAAGCTAGAGTATCCATGGATGACATATGTGCAGCCGCAACCTGGGCTACCCCTCAAACATTTGATGTTAAGTTGTCAAACTCGCCTTCATTCTTGCTGGATGGGTTCGGAGCCGATCCTCGGCTCCGACTCAGCACTTGCTAAGCTCGAGAACTCATTTTACCAGCTCGAGGCAACCCTATATCCCATGGTGCAAGGAGTGACTACCTCAGATCTCGTTTGCCGCTTCGCGAAGAGGTCTCTTATTTTGCCAGCTCAGGTAAAGTTTCAATTTTCTATAAGATTAGTCAGGTTTTTTTCCCCTTTTTCTTCTATTTGTCATTTATTGGGTATATTTTTATACTTTACATAATCTCCTACCCTATATTCCCCTTCTTTTACGTTAGGATTCATTTCCTTTCTTCAGGCCTTAAGCCTCCCTCTCAGTTAATTCCTGTCAGGTTGTGTGTTGTGTGTTTTTTGGGGGTTAACTGTCTGACTGTTGTGTCTGTCTATTTTTGGACATTATTATGTCTAAAGAAGTGAAGGTCTCGGGCTTCAAGAAGTGTGACTCGTGCTGTCAGAAAATGTCTCTGACAGACGGTCACAGTTCTTGTGTTTACTGCCTGGGGCCTTTACACCTGCAGGACTCCTGTGCCATTTGTCACTCCTTTAGCCAGAGTCTCCTGCAGGAATGAAGAAACAAACTGATTCTTCGTGGCTTGTTAAAGCCAGAGGGTTCTCCGACCAAGGCTGGGTCGGTTAAACCCTCTAAGCCATCTAAAGCCCAGGCTGTAGTTTCCAAGCCTTCGGCTGTGGCTCTGACTCCTTCAGAGTCGAGATCGGCTCCGGCCGGAGCCGATCTTTCCATTTTGGAGGTTGCTGTGTCTGCTCCGTCTGGCTCCGAGACACAAATACCCATTACCTTGTCGGCTCTGGCCGGAGCCGACATTTCCTTATCCAGTATTGGAGCCGATAAGTCTTCGGCTCCATCTGGAGCCGAGGGGTCGTCGGCTCCGATGGCTCCATCCAGGAAGAGATCTCGGTCTCCTTCCCTGGAGTCGATTCGTTTGGCTCCGGGATCTCCTCTTTTGTCGGAGTGGAACCATCGGAGCCAATCTTCAAGATCTTCCAGGCTGTCAGACCACGATTTAGAGAGGGTGGTAAGCAGACTGTTGAAGTCACAGGCACTAGCCCAAATGCTCCATAGCCTGTCTCAACAGACGTCTGCTATTTCTTATCCCCCTGAACTTCCTCCTCCGACTCTCCTTCAGAGTTCGGAGCCGGAGCTTCTAGGAATGGTGACCGTGGCTGCACCGGAGCCGATACTTCCCCTTTTGGCTCCGACGTCTTCGGCTCCGATCTCCTCCATGAGACCTTCCTTGGAGGGATCCGGTCATTGAGTCTCCCTTGTCGGCTCCGAGGGGGCGAGTGGCATCGGACCCTTGTCCGACCCTGCTCTCCCTCTTGGAGCTTCGGCATTGGTGAGCTCGACATTGGCTTCGGAGCCTTCTCTTTCGGTGGGGCCGAGGATTCCTCTTTCTTCGGAGCGGGATTCTTCTGGCCTCCCTGGGAGAGGAGCCTTCGAGGTGATGAGGAGTGTCCTAGCCCCTGAGCTAGGTCAACGGTCTATTCCTTTAGATCCTCCATCTTCGGTGCCTGTTGATGTCTCTTGCCAGTCTCTTGCTCCCGGACCCAGAGATCCATCGCCCCAGGTTTCCCCATTGGGAATAACTTCCTCTTCCGAGGTTTCTCCTGATTCTGCAGCAGAACCCCTGCGTAAGAGGACGTGTAAGAGGAAGCACACAGACTCCCCTGAGTCTACTACATTGGATACCGACTTAGATGAGTCGGAGGGTTCCCCGCGGTCCCCCTCTGAGGATGTCTCCTTTTTCAGACATCCTGGAACTCCTTAAGCAGAGGGGGAACTTGCCTTCCATTGATCCCTCTGAGGATGAGTCGGTATACCTGGAGGCTTTTGGATCTCGACCTTCCACCTCCTGGGTGTCTCCGCCTTTCGACCCACTCATGCAAGTAGTGGCTCGGAAGGCGTGGGCAGCCCTGGATTCTGTGGAACCAGTTCCTAGGAGGCCCTCCAAATTCATTACAGCCCCGGCAGACAAACAGTTTCTTTCTAAGGGCGTCCCTGTTGATGCTATGGTGGTGGCGGCTGCCACCAAGAATGAACTTGCTGATCCTTCTGTACCTGTCCATCCTCCTAATAAGGATTCTAGGACCATGGATAGGTACGGCAAGCGGATGTTTTCTTCAGCGACCTTTGCCATGCGTTCGCTGAACTACCTTTGTCACTTTACCAGACTTCAGAGAGACATTCTCAAGGAACTAGGTGAGGTGGTTCAGGATCCTTCGGTGACTGGGGCTCAAGAAAAGATTGCCTCACAGCTAGGAATCCTCAATTCTTTTACCAACTCCTCCATGCGGCTCATTTCTTATGCAGCCGATGGGGCGAGTAGGGCCGCAGGCACAGGAGTGGCACTTAGGCGTCAGGCCTGGATGCGGCTTTGTAATTTTGCAGACCCTTTTAAGGCGTCCTTCACCAATACCCCCTTTGACGGTTCGGCTTTGTTCGGGCCTCAGGTGAAGGATACATTGACCAGGTGTGAACAAGACGGCAAGACCCTTTCTGCCGTAGGAGTCCATTTTCCACCCCTTCAAGACCCTATCCAAAAGGTCAGAAGGGAGGAAAATGTGGTTCTGTAAATCTCAAGGAGTCACGCCCGGACACCGTGGTCAGTTTACCCCCAGAGGCAGAGGGGTAATAATAGGCGCCACCCTAGGGCAGAGGGGTCCAGAATCAGGGTAGCAGGGAGACTCTCCCTGATAAACCCTTCCAGCATCCCTGAGGTGTTGCCCGACTGCCCACCCTTGGAGGCAGTCAGGGGAAGATTGTCGCTGTACCCAATAGCCTGGCGTTCCCTCTCTCAAGATAATTGGGTACAGTCGATCATATCCGAGGGCTACAATATCCCTTTCGAGAGGTATCCCGTTCCTCATCAATCCCTTCCAGACGTCTCACCCGGTCTAAGGGAATTGGCAAAGCAGGAGGTATCAAAGCTTCCTAGTAAAAAGAGCAGTCCAAATAGTGCCAGCAGACCAAGTAGGATCCGGCATCTACTCAAGATTCTTTTTGGTCCCCAAGAGGACGGGAGATTGGAGACCAATTTTAGACCTCAGCAAACCAAACAAGTTTGTCAAGAAGGCAAGGTTCCGGATGGTCACGCTTCAGTCCATTCTACCCTTTTTGCTCAAGGACAACTGGATGTGCTCAATAGACCTTCAGGATGCGTACTACCATATAAAGATTCACAGGTGCTCCAGAAGGTTTCTCTGCTTTCGGCTGGGGTCCAGTCACTTTCAATTCAGAGCCCTGCCCTTTGGCCTCACTACAGCTCCCAGAGTGTTCACCAAATGTATGGCAGTGGTTATGGCTCATCTGAGACGTCAAGGATTCCAGGTGTTTCCGTATCTAGACGACTGGCTCCTCTCCGCCACCACCAGGCATCAACTCCTCAAGGCCAGGGACTACACTCTGAAAATCTGCAAACAATTGGGGATTTCAATAAACTTCGAAAAATCTTCTGTCGCCTTGCCAATCTATTACCTTTATAGGCGCAGAATTAAACACTGTCAGTATGTCAGCCAGACTCACAAAACAAAGAATTCTGGACATTCAGAAGTATGTTTGGATCATATTACTCAGCAAGAAGATCAGAGCCAAATTTGTCCTGAAGGTTCTGGGTCTTATGGCTGCGGCCATTGTTCTACTACCATTAGCCCGCTTCCACATGCATCTTCTGCAGTGGATGTTGTTCGCTCAGTGGTCATTCCAGCAGCTCCCTATGAGTCACGAGATTTTAGTCACACAGTTGTGCAAGAGTCATCTAACCTGGTGGATGTCTTCTCCTCTGCTCCATCAGGGCCGACCGTTTGTTCCCTCAGTTCCAGTTGCCACAGTCACTTCGGATGCCTCTCTGATCGGGTGGGGGGGGCATTATCAGGGCAGGATAGTCCATGGGACTTGGCAACCCATAGAATACCATCTGCACATAAATGTCCTGGAGATGAGAGCAGTGCTTTTAACGTCGCAAGCCCTCAGCGACTTTCTTCCCTTAGGGACTATTGCAGTTCAGACGGACAACATGTCTGTAGTCTGGTATATCAACAAGCAGGGCGGGACCAGGTCCTACCCACTGTGTCGAGAAGCTCTCAGACTTTGGCAATGGGCGATCTCCTCTCATCGGTTTCTGATAGCAATGCATATCCCCGGGAGATCCAACCTTTTAGCGGACAGGCTGAGCAGAGCTATTCTAATGCCACACGAGTGGTCTCTCAAGCAATCGGTAGTGGACGAGATTTTTCAGAAGTGGGGCTTCCCTTCCTGTGACCTTTTTGCTACACCCCAAAACAGCAAATGCCCGGACTTCTTCACCCTCTTTCCTCTACCAGGCCATTCCCCGAGAGACTCTCTAACCCAGGATTGGCCGCGGGGACTTCTGTATGCCTTTCCTCCATTTCCACTGATACCACAACTTATTCAGAAAGCTACCGTATTGAGAGCCAAGTTGATCCTCATTGCCCCTTATTGGCCTCGACAAATTTGGTTTCCGTCCCTGCATCGTCATCTCCTGGCGCAGCCCTGGCATCTGGACCCAGTTCCAGACCTTCTGACCCACCAGTCGGGTCAACCGCACCGGGCCATTCGTTCTCTCAACCTCACTGCTTGGTTGCTCCACTTCCTTCCTTAGCCAGGCTTCCTATGATTTCTAACCCTGTTAGGAATATCATAGTAGCTTCTCTAAAGTCCTCCACCAGAAAGATTTATGCTAGTAAGTGGAAACGCTTTTCTTTCTGGGCAAAGTCTAAACACTTAGATCCCTTTACTGCTCCAGTGCATTCAGTTCTGGATTTCTTAGCAGAGATTTTTCAATCAGGATCTTCTGCTTCTACAGTTAAAGTCCAATTGGCAGCAATCTCTAAATTTCATGTTGGTTTAGCAGATCAAAACATAATGTCCCACAAACTCTGCAAAGCCTTTCTCAGAGGTATATTTCTCCTAAAGCCTCCAATCAGGGATCCCCCTCCGCAGTGGGATTTGAACTTAATGCTGGCATCCTTGATTCTACCCCCCTTCGAACCGGCTGCTACATGCTCCTTAAAGTTTCTTTCCTGGAAAACAATTTTCTTGGTGGCTGTTACTTAAGCTAGAAGGGTTTCTGAACTTCAGGCCCTTTGTGTCCGTTCCCCTTATTTGGTTTTTCACAAAGATAGGGTATCTTTAAGACCTAATCCATCTTTTTTGCCCAAAGTTGCTTCCCAGACAAATCTTAACCAATCTATTGATTTGCCAGTTTTTTTCCCTAATTATTCAGACAAAGCTGAACAAAAACTTAATTGCTTAGATGTCCATCGTCAACTTAGATATTATTTGGACAGAACTAAACAATTCAGAAAATCTGATCAACTATTCCTTTCTTATGCAGAGAACACAAAAGGTCTCCCAGTCTCTAAAGTGACCTTATCCAGATGGCTGTCTTCTATTATTTCTTTTGTTTATCATCTTAGAGGCAAACATCTGTCCTCAAAACCAAAAGCACATTCTACCAGGAGCCTATCCACATCCACAGCCTTTCAGGATAGGTTACCTATTGACACCATTTGTGCAGCAGCCACTTGGGCCACTCCTCACACCTTTGTCTCTCATTACAAATTGGACTTGGCCTCCAGGGACAGGGCTAGGTTTGGTTCCACAGTTCTCAAGAGTCTGTTCCATTGAGCCACCCAGGATAGAGGTGCTAGGGACGCGGGCCCATCCAGCAAGAATGAAGGCGAGTTTGACAACTTAACATTTAGAAGTTATGTACATACCATAACGTTCCATGTTAGTTGTCTTCTCTCGCCTTCTTTCTTGCATCCCTCCCTCCTTCCCCCTGGCCTGGACTGATCTTGAGGTTGTACCTTCCTTTTGTTGGGGGTGTTGTCACTCTTTCCAAGAGACCACAGTAGGAAGAGTCATTATTGTTAGTGGCCATCGGCCTAGTTTCTCCTACATTTAGTATCTTCTTCCTTGGGAAGAAGTGTTTTTTGGCAGGGTTTTCTTTTAGCTACCAAACGAGATCTGAGGTAGTCCCGCCTTGCACCATGGGATATAGGGTTGCCTCGAGCTGGTAAAATGAGTTCTCGAGCTTAGCAAGTGCCGAGTCGGAGCCGAGGATCGGCTCCGAACCCATCCAGCAAGAAAGAAGGTGAGAGAAGACAACTAACATGGAACGTTATGGTATGTACATAACTTCTAATTATTCATTAGATACTGGACTTCATCTCTAGGGAAAGAGGATCATTTGGTTCAGTGGTGCTAAGGAACATCCTTCCTTTAGTCCACCCAAGATCTATGCTAGGGACTCTGCCCCATGGGTTGAGGTTAGAATGAAAATTGACATCATCAGATAAGTCATGTACTCCCCATAACTTTGCATATGTGTTGTCCATTTTCATTCTTCTCCAAACCCCTACCTTTTTTTTTTCAAAATTAATTTTTATGGTTTTTATTACTCTACATTGCAATGCAACAATACAAAAGAAGCAATGTACAGGTAACAATAAACAAAAAGTACAAGCTTTCCATGAATACCCCTACCTTTGGACTTGTAAAAGAGCAAGTAGGCCTACAATATCACTTCCCTGTGCTGAGCTCCAGAGTGTCTCAGTATCTATATATACCTGTATGTATGTGTATACATATATATATATATATATATATATATATATATATATATAATATCTTCTTATATATATATATATATATATATATATATATATATAATATCTTCTTTATATATATATATATATATATATATATATATATATATATATATATATATATAATATCTTCTATACCTTGTGTTTTCTCACCAAACAAGATCTGAGGTAACAGAGTGCAGTGTGGCTAAGGGAGGAGCTTGAGAGATTTTTGGTTGCCACGAGCTATTGGAACAGCTGAGTTCAATCCTAGGATCGGATCCAAACCCACAGGTTGAGGAAGAATGAAAATGGACAGCACAGATGGAATGTTATTGTGAGTATTTTTTTTCCTAAACCTTTCCCATTCTTCATCACAGATGCTATATATTCTCCTGATGATTACATTACTGTCAGTCTGGCTTTTAGGGTAATGTGAATTGGTTCTTTATCTTTGGGTTCAGGGTCTGTTTGTCCTCTCGTCTTACATTTTGGACTGTTAGTATTGGCATGTCTTTTTCTTGTGAGACATTTGTATGTCCAATATATCCAATTTGAGACTATGCTGGAGATGTCTTTCATGAGGGTTACCATAACAACACAACATACAAAGGCTAATACTATATAATGTTTGGGCATTTGGTCTCGGTGTTTGTGTAGGAAGAGATGTTATGACTTTGTTACTCTAAATATGTTCAAGATAGATGGATTGTATAATTTCTTGCTTCACTTCATGTTTGTAATCTTCAGAGCCGGGATATCCATGTGTAGTCAAGGTCTGGACTGTATCCAATTTGAGGATGTATGAATTAACATTTCCGTTGCTTTCAGATGATGTCATAACGTGAAGTGATTATTTCCATGGTGCAGTAGACTGGTTCACTGCTGAGTGTGAAGCAGATGGGATGAAATCTATACCTCCAAGTCAGAAGTCATTCTGTCTAGAAAGAGTACTGGTGGGGTAGGAGCCTGCTACCCTTAGTGGAGGGGTTTTGGGTATGGTGGAGTCTGTTTATAAGTGAAGGTGGAGAGTATGCCTAACTTTACCAACAGAGGAGTGCATCATTGGCAGTACTGTGAGCATTGTACTGGACTTGAATGGAGAGAGAGAGAGAGAGAGAAATAGGTCCTAAGATGAAAACCTCAGTTTACTTGTCAGTGTCCCTATCTACACATACAGACAAGAGATTTGGTTAGTGATATATAATGAGATTATGGATACAGCAACATGATTTCCTTTATAGTTATGCCTGGCTTATTCTTGGCAATGGAGAAATAGAGAGCGATTTGACAATCCGGCAGGATCTTTGAGTAGAGTCACTGGTCCTGCAGGGTTTATAGAAGTTAGTTAAGGTGCACTGAAAATGTGT
>NC_056741.1:1494377767-1494380267 GCF_019279795.1 Protopterus annectens
AGCATACATATTTAACTAGCAAATCTCAGTTTATCAATTTAGTCCATAAAAATTATATCGCACAACTAGCTATATATATCACTACCTAGTCAAAGACGGCAAAGAGGCCAACAACCTACAATTTCAAAAGCCATCGATATATTTACAAATAGTATAAATAGGAGTCTAGATAACATTTGGTTTATACAGAGCAAGCTTTACAAGACAAATTCAACCAACGCATTCAACCTACATTACATTACACCCTGTCGTGTTCCAATAATAGAGTGCGTTACATTACGCCCAACATAACTGCCCAGCGCTCAGTGTGATCGCATCCATTAATGTACCTAGAGACAATGCAGACTATTAACTGTTCACCTATCACTAAAGAACAGCAGCCAAGGCATAGCCTATCAATTAGCAGCTACCAAGTTGACATATGTGCGCATGAAATCAAATATATTTAAAGTGCAGACATAGCATCTCAAAAGATAAAGGAAAATTCAATATATTATTCAACGTTTGGCAGATCGAGATTTAAGCAGCGGTTTTATGGGCACACAATCATTAAGGCCTTTGCCCCGATGGGCTGCCAATTGCAAAATCCATTCACTTTCAGACACCTCAGTGGTATTAACTACATCACCACCTCGTATACTGGGTATCTGGATGTGTAACACCTGAAACAGAAAAACATGTTGATTAAACTGGAGCATATGCTTGGCAATAGCACTATATGTTTCTAGCCTATTGAAACAATAGAGGTGATCCCTGATACGCTCTCGCAGAGTTCTATTCGTCTTCCCAACATAGAATACAAAACATGTCTGGCAACAGGCCACATAAGACAACGTTCCTTGTATTGCAGTCAGCTTTACATCTAATCTGCCAAAGTCTCCCATCATTGGGATTCCTAAAAAATCGGGACGTATCGATATATGGGCATTGAGGGCAGAGACCACATTTGCTAGTACCGTGTTCAAGGGCAGAATTGTTCAGCTTGGTGGTTACAGCTAAGTTTGGAAAACATAGACATTGTTTCAAATTTTTTGCGTTATTATAGACATAACGTGGACAGTTCCCCACTATCTTCCGTATGTCATCATCTGCTGTCAAGATATTCCAGTTTTCTTGCAATACTTTCTGAATTAGCCCTAAATTCTTTACATATGGTAGAATCAATGGTAGTTGTATATCATCTGCTAGTTGGTCATTTTCTTTATGCCGGATCACTCTATCTGAGTAGTACGGTCTGCCCTTACCAGCCCTAAGTTTCTTCACATCATCACAAATAGGATCTAAGTCCATTTGCCTGTAGCCTCTGTCGTGAAAATCAGCTTTCAACCTTGTCAGTTCAGAATGAAACACGTCATCCTCAGAACAGAGTCGAGAAGTTCTGAGGGCTTGTCCCCTGACTACATTAGTGAATGTCTTGGGATGATGCATACTGTCCGCTTGTAAGAATGATGCCCTGTAGCAGTTTTTCTTGAAGATATTGGTCTTAAATGTATGATCATATCTAGATATTGTCACATCTAAATAATCAATGCATTCACCTGAATGGGTCATGGTGAACTTAAGGAAGCCATCCAAGTTGTTGATGTGTTGGAAGAAGGATTCAAGGGATGCACTGGTGCCATGCCAAAGGAGAAAGATTCGACAAAGCGTCTGTAAAAGACGATGTTAGAGCAAGTCAACATGACCTCTCTCTCCCAGGCTGCCAGTACAAGATTGGCATAAGTGTTGGCACAACTGGTGCCCATGGCGACACCAGTGCACTGCCGCTAATAATATTTATCGGAAAATTCAAAGAAGTTGTTCTCTAGGACAGATTCTAATAGCAAAGACAGAAAATCAGCTTCAGTTGCAGTCAATGTTTCACACAATAATGTCTTGACCATCCCAATGCCACTACTATTGGGGATACAAGTGAACAATGAAACAACGTCCATAGTAACCAGCTGTAGTCCCTCAACACTTTCGACACTTTGACGGTGACTATAGAGATCAGTTAGAAACTGTGCTGTATCTCTCAGTACATAATCAAATCTATTCAAAATCAGTTTCAGCCTTTTATCTAGGTAGATTGACCTAGGTTGAGTGGTCCATCCTTCACCCGCTACTATCTGTCTAAACGGAGGTGTTGTTTCATGCTTATGAATCTTAGGCAATCCATTTATGCATGGTATCCTCGGGTGTTCTACTATAAAATAGTCATACAAATCCTTTGACAAAAGGCCCAAAGATCTACATTCCAAGAGCATATTATGTATTCTATCACTTGATTTTTCTATTTCTATCAAAGTTGTAGTCTCATAGGCTTCAGTAGATAGCATGTTCAGCATAGACTCAAGGTAGAACGCCCTGTCCATGACAACTTGATCGCTGTCTTTAATTCAATCAGGTGCTGTTTTAGGATTACTGTGTTTAAACTAAGCAATTATGCTTTGAATTTTTTAGTCGATTGTACGTCTACATTTTGAACTGAAGACTTATAGCTGTTAATCTATCTGAATGA
>NC_056741.1:1494745430-1494783237 GCF_019279795.1 Protopterus annectens
GACAGTACACCAGCCAGAAGAGAGACATATCTGCCTTTACTCTTCCCCCTCTTTACTTGATTCTTTAGCTTGGAAAGTAGGTTATTTTTATCCCATTTAGGTGAACATCTAAGGTTTCAACCAATATGCTCTATTCTAAAACACTAAAATAATGTGGGATACATTTTCTGACAGTCCATGCTTATCCCCCAACTCCTAAAAAGGAGGTTGCAACCTGGAGAGAACATGCCCAATTTACAGAAGTAATCCACTTAATAGATAAGTGGTCAGATAAGAAGCGTAACTCTCATCCCTACTTAGTGGCACAGAGGGACGAAGCCTGGACTATGACCAAAACAGCCCAAAATTAATAAGCAACTTGGATGCTGGAGGAACCCCAGGGGAAGGTGGGAGTGACAGGTTGATGCCATCTCGCTCATTCTTGGGGGAGCGGGCAGCCCATCTCATTGCAATGCTGACACTTACTGGAGATAGAGGTGCATGACACAGCATATAGGTGGGGACACATGCTTAGTACTGCCAAGCCACATGCCCAAGACAGCCTTCGTGGATCATTTATGGCAAATGTGCACACTCACAGGGGAAAGCACTGCAGGGCCTCATGTCTGCAAGCATGCACATGAGCCAATGGGATTAGATAGAGCTACAAGAAAACAATCTGACAGTTGCCTGGATGAGCTCCCCCAATAGAGAATCATGTGTGCTGATTGACTGTGTAGAGTTTAAGGTTGGCAGGCAGGGGGGGGGGGGTGCTAGAAAAAATGCATACCTCTCTCCATCAAATTGCACCCTTTAATACGTGAATTTAACAGTAAATAAATTAATAAATGCCTAATATTTGTCAATATCTCATTCTAATTATTTAAAAAGCAATGGAATTTAGAATAACTATAGTTAGGTAAAAGGAATTCCAAAGGACTTGTATATCACTAGTTTTTAGGTAATTTATGGTACAAAAACAAAAAGATTTCCCTGACTGACCACTATACTATACCCACGAGTAATGGCTCATTGCTCTGTTAAACTGCTGAAGAAGAGCTAACTCCCTATCTCTCTATGGACTCCTTCTTCTCAGAGATGCTAATCTAATCTAATACTATATTATATGTGTTTTATTACTATATGTAGCAAGTTAAAATATTTTTTTATTAGTATTCTACTGACGGGCAATGGTCCTTCCAGATTAATGCTGTACCTCCAAAACAAATGTACATAAAACAAATGAACTCTTCCAGGCCCATTTGGTCAGGGCAGTGATGAACCACTCATCTAACAAGTCGGCCACTCATCCAGATCTAAACAACCAGAAAGATGCTGCACAAATTTTACCACCTCCAGATCTCAGTTAATCCACAGTATAAAAAGCAAAACAAACAATCAAAGTCTTCCATGTTCAGACAGTAATAAGCCTGGGTTGGTGGGAGTCCAAGGAAAAGACTGTGCACTAGAAATAAGACTGCCATCCAGGGATGGGTCAGCAGTCCCTGTATCCTGACGCTTCTGTTATTAATACTGATTAGAGGTGAAAACTCATTTATTCTGACAACAGACTATACAGAAAACAGGTGACAAGTCACCTCATTAGATTCTCCCATGCTGAGAGAGAATAGATCATTAGTCTTACAATAAACTGCAAAGGTTGGAATTTAAACAAACAGTCAACGAAATAATGCAGTGAAAAAAGAAAGTTGGCGAGCAGAACAACAAAAAGTATTAAACACGGAAAAAACACAAATTAAAATTAATTTAAACTTTAATACAATACATGAAAAAAAACTAATAAGCAACTGAAAACTAGTACAGCAGTAAATATTGAGCCACATATAATAGGTTAATGGAGTCATAGGTAGCTACTATTCAAGCTCTCCAGGAGGCCCCACAGGATCCTACCTTAATTTCTCAAACGCCACAGAACAGTGCCTGGCTGAGAAACTTGCTTAGAATCACAGAGTAGGTAAATGAAGGCAGAAGGATAAACCAGGTGACCAGAAACATTTAATTAACAAGTTCATAGCCTTGCCCTTCTTTGTTGATGTAACATAATGCAATACATAAATACAAAGGATTGTGATGGGGTCTCTCATCATAACAAGATTATGTAAAAAAAAAAAAAAAAAAGAATGAAGTCAGTCACCTCTTGTGCTTCGCTCAAAGCAAATTTCTTGAAATCTATTTTGAGAAAATATCTCAGATGACAATCTGATTGCAATTCATAGTAATACAGCAATTCATAGTAATACAGCAAGAGTTTTAGCTTCCTGTTGCCAATAGTCCGTACTAAAAAAGTTTGAAGAAAATGGATGATTATGATGCTTTCTGATGTTCTATGGTAACCTACTGGTAGGGTAATATTCACTTACGTTAACTGCAAGGTTAATATGTATGAATCAGGTAATATCAATCATATTACAGTAAGGTTATTACACATAAACCAACATAAATACATGACTATAACTGGGTCTCCGATCTTAACCAGGTCATTCTATATTTGAGACATGGAGAAATACGTGCAAACACAAACCCACACACACTGTTATAACATAAGGAGGAGTAGGGCATTAAATGCATTGTTAGCCATTTATAGGGAAGTACAGTTGTGTACCTAGCATAAATGTAGATGTTAGAGTGTATTCACTGTTGCAGTCATTACTCTTGGGTTATCCTGCTGGCAGGCTACCCACAGTCGGCCTGAATTCCAAAGTCCTGGTCCGGCATCGGTTGCTGTCACCTCTTCCCTGACGTCAGTGCGCCAGGGATATAAAAGATGCAGCCGACGCCATTTTCTTCAGTTTTTCTTGCCCCAGATGTCAAGTGCCCCCAAAAGGGTAGGCTAAATATATTATGCCAATAAACCTACATGCAGTAAAGTAACATTTCCTTCATCTACAAGCAAATACACCACATAGGTTGTATAGGATAGAGAAGTACAAATAAACCCCAGCAAAAGAAAGGGGGACAGTGGGAGGGTAACCTGCACTCCAACAGTGAATACACTCGACCATCTACATTTACGATAGGTACACAACTGTACTATGTTCATCGTGTTTCACTGTTGCAGTCATTACTCTTGGGTTGAATCCCAAAGCTCAGGATGGGTGGCTGGGCTAAATAGGATTAGGAGAGGCTATGAGGCCCTGCAGAATGGCAGTGGCAAAGCCTGCCCTGAATTTAGAGTAAAGAGGCAAGTGGTAGTGCTTTGTAAAGGTGTGCACTGAACTCTAAGTTGCAGCCTCTGAGATGTCTTTGGTTGGTACTCCTCTGAGAAAGGCTGCTGAAGTGGCTGCTGCTCTGGTAGAATGAGGCCTAATGCCCTTAGGCACTGATTTGCCATGCTGTGAGTAGCAGAAACGAATGCAATGACCTATCCATTTAGAAATAGTCTGTTTTGAGATGGCTTTTCCTTGTGATCCTGCAGCATATGCCACTAAAAGTTGCTCAGTCTTTCTGAAAGCTTTAGCTCTGTCCAAGTAGAAGCATAGCTGTCTGTGTATATCCAAAGAATGCAGAATTTTCTCACCCTTGTTCTCTGGGTTTGGATAAAAGGTAGGCAAGTGAATGGTTTGGTTGAGGGCCACACTGGACACCAACTTAGGCATAAATGTAGGGTTTGTCCTCAGAGAAACCCTGTCTGGATGAAAAATGATAAAAGGTTCCAAAGCCATGAGTGCTTGTAACTCCGAGACTAGTCTTGCAGAGGTTATTGCTAGGAGCAGAGCTGTTTTCCAGGATAAGAATTTTATATCAGCTGTTGAGGCTGGCTCAAAAGGAGGTAGTGTGAGTTTTTCAAAGACATTAGTTGAGGTCCGATGCAGGTATTGGTGCTCTCCTTGGAGGCCTGATGTTTTTGGCCCCTCTGAGGTACTGCCTTATTAAAGGATGAGAAAAAATAGGCGGTTCCGTATTGTAATGGGCTGAAATGGCATAGGCATGAATCTTAATTGATGAAAAGGATAGGCCTTTGTCCAGCATCTCAGTTTGGTATTGAAAATCTGAGGAATATTTGGTACATGCGTGCCAATGCCTTGCTTCTGGTTCCAAGCACAGAATCTCTTCCATTTTTCTGAATAAGATTTTCCGGTACTGGGCCTCCTGGCCTCCAGGATAACATCCATAACAGCTTTTGAAAGAGAAGTGTTCTGAATGGCTACATTATCCGCCATGCTGTCAGATTTAGGGTCCTGAGTTGGCTGTGCAGGATCTGATTGTTTTGTTGGGTCAGTAAGTGAGAAGTTTGAGGCAATGTCCATGCTGGACCATGCGACAAGTTCTTTAGGATTGGGTACCAGTGCTGGCGCGGCCAGTCTGGGGCAATCAGTATCATTTTTGGCTTCTCTTGTCTGACCTTTGGGAGTACCTTGGGAAGGAGAGGCAGTGGAGGAAAGGCATATACTGTTAGGTTTTTCCAGCTGAAGGATAGGGCATCCACTTTCCATGCTTGTTTGTGATAAATCATCTTTCGGCTTTTCCCGTTAGGGGTCGCCACAGCGGATCATCTCTTTCCATTTCTTCCTATCCTCTGCATCTTGCTCTGTCACACCAACTGCCTGCATGTCCTCTCTCACCACGTCCATAAACCTTATCTTAGGCCTTCCTCTTTTCCTCTTACCTGACAGCTCCATCCTTAGCATCTTTTCCCAATATACCCATCATCCCTCCTCAGCACGTCCAAACCAACGCAATCTCGTCTCTCTTACTTTGTCTCCAAACTGTCCAACATGAGCTGACCCTCTAATATACTGATTCCTAATCCTATCCATCCTAGTCACACTGAGTGCAAATCTTAACATCTTTAACTCTGCCACACCCAGCTCTGACTCCTGCCTTTTTGTCAATGCCACTGTCTCCAGCCCATATAACATAGCTGGTCTCACTACCCTCTTGTAGACCTTCCCTTTCACTCTTACTGGTACCAATCTGGCACAAATCACTCCTGACTCTCTTCTCCGCCAATTCCACCCTGCCTGTACTCTCTTCTTCATCTCTCTTCCACATTCACCATTACTCTGAACTGTTGATCCCATGTACTTAAACTCGTCCACCTTTACCCACTCTACTCCCTGCATCCTCACCATTCCTCTACCCTCCCTCTCATTTACACACACATTCTGTCTTAGCCCTGCTGACCTTCATTTCTCTGCTCTCTAGAGCACATCTCCACCTCTCCAGAGTCTCCTCAACCTGATTCCTACTCTCACTACAGATCACAATGTCATCTGCAAACATCATAGTCCACGGGGCCTCCTGTCTGATCTCATCTGTCAACCTGTCCATCACCACTGCAAATAAGAAAGGACTCAGGACTGATCCTTGATGTAATCCCACCTCCACCTTAAACGGATCTGTCACTCCCACTGCAGTCCTCACCACTGTCACACTACCCTCGTACATATCCTGTACCACTCTTACATACTTCTCTGCCACTCCCGACTAACTCATACAATACCACAACTCTTCTCTAGGCACCCTGTCATATGCTTTCTCCAAGTCTACAAAGACACAATGCAACTCCTTCTGACCTTCTCTGTATTTCTCCAATAACACTCTCAGAGCAAACATTGCATCTGTAATGCCCTTTCCTGGCATGAAACCATACTGCTGATCACTAATCATCACCTCCCTTCTTAACCTAGCTTCTACTACTCTTTCCCATAACTTCAAACTGTGACCATCAATTTTATCCCTCTGTAGTTACTGCAGCTCTGCACATCACCCTTATTCTTAAAGATAGGTACCAAAACACTTTCTCCACTCCTCAGACATCCTCTGACTTTCCAAAATTTCATTAAACAATCTAGTTAAAAATTCTGCTGCCATTTCTACTAAGCACCTCCATGCTTCCATTGGGATGTCATCTGGGCCAACAGCCTTTCCATTCTTCATCCTCTTCATAGCTGTCCTTACCTTCCTCCTTGCTAATCTGTTTCACTTCCTGATTCACTATCCCCACATCATCCAACCTTCTCTCTCTCTCATTCTCTTCATTCATCAGCCTCTCAAAATACTCTCTCCATCTACTCAACACACTCTCCTCTCTTGAGTACCTTTCCCTCACTATCTTTTATCACCCTTACTTGATGCACATCTTTCCCAGCTCTGTCCCTCTGTCTAGCCAATCGGTACAGGTCCTTTTCTCCCTCTTTAGTGTCCAATCTCTCATACAACTCTCCATACGCCTTATCCTTAGCTTTCACCACCTCTCTCTTTGCCATGCGCCTCATCTCCTTATACTCGTGTCTACTTTCTTCATTTCTTTGACAATCCCACTTCTTCGCCAGCCTCTTCCTCTGTATACTCTTCTGTACTTCCTCATTCCACCGTCCAGATGTCACACCAAGCACCTTTCTAGCAGTCTCCCTTACTAGTTCTGCTGCAGTTACCCAGCTATTTGGTAACTCTCCACTGCCTCCCAGTACCCGTCTTAACTCTTCCCTAAACTCCACTTCACAATCACCCTTTTTTTTTTTTTTTTTTTTTTTTTTTTTTTAACTTCCACCATTTAATCCTTGGCACTGCTTTCACACTCCTCCTCCTCTTCTTGATAACCAACGTCATCCTACAGACCATTCTATGCTGCTTCACTACACTTTCCCCTGCCACCACTTTACAGTCTCCAATTTCCTTCAGACTGGCCCTCCTACATAGGATATAATCCACCTGTGTGCATCTTCCTCCACTCTTGTATGTCACCCTATGCTCCTTCCTCTTCTTAAAATACATATTCACCACAGTCATGTCCATCCTTTTCACAAAATCCACAATCATCTGACCTTCTGCATTCCTCTCCTTAACACCATACCTACCCATCACTTCCTCATCCCCTCTGTTCACTTCACCAACATGCCCATTAAAGTCCATTCCAATAACTAGTCTCTCAATCTTGGGTACACTCACCACAACTTCATCCAACTCACTCCAAAATTTCTCTTTCTCATCCATCGCACACCCAACTTGTGGAGCATATGCACTAAACATTCATCATTACACCATCAGTTTCAAGCTTCATAAACATCACTCTGTCAGACACTCTATTCATGTCTAAAACACTCTTGGCATATTGTTCCTTTAGTATAACCCCTACCCCATTTCTCCTGCCATCCACACCATGATAGAACAATTTGAACCAATTTCCTAAACACCCGGCCTTACTTCCCTTCCATCTGGTCTCTTGCACGCACAATAGATCAACCTTCCTTCTCTCCATCATATCAGCTAGCTCTCTTCCTATACCAGTCATACTGCCATCATTCAAAGTTCCTACCCTCACTGCTACTCCTAACCTTCCTCCTCTCTTCCTGCCTTCGGGCATGCCTTCGCCCCTCCTCTTCTCCTTCAGCCAACAGTAGCCCAATTTCTGCCAGCACCCTGTTGGCTAACAGTACTGGTGGCAGTCATTGTTAACCCGGGCCTCAACTGATCCGGTATGGAAATATGAAATTTTTGCACCATAAGTGATGTGGCAGAATTTTTACGCCGGATACCCTTCCTGATGCAACCTTCCCCATTTATCCGGGCTTGGGACTGGCACAAAGAAATGCACTGGCTTGTGCATCCCCAGTGGCTGGGTTCTTGTTTGTGATAAGTCCTTGTGCAAAATCTCTGTAATTGGCAGTTGTGAGGGGAGGCGAATAGATCTATGTCTGGGCATCCCCATTTCCTTGTTATCATGCTGAAGACTTGAGGATCCAGTTTCCATTCGTGGGGATCAATGAGGTTTTTTCTTAGTTCGTCTGCCAGTGTGTTTATTTTTCCTGGCAGGAATTATGCTTGCAGGTGAACTTGGTAAGTGAATGCTGTGTCCCACAAAGTCATTGCTTGTCTGCAGAGGGGGTAAGAATGTGTGCCCCCCCTGGCTTATGTACCACATGACTGTAGTATTGTACATCTTTATCAGTAGTTGTCCTGGATGAAGCAGATCCTTGAAAGCTGTCAGGGCATTCTGAACAGCTAGCATCTCTTTTTGATTGATATGAAGATGCATCTGGTTTGCGGGCCATGTGCCCTGAATACATTTTCCTGCCATGTGGGCCCCCCCAAGCATAATCTGATGCATCCGTTGTGAGTGTCTGTCTGGCTGTGGGTAGAGTAAATGGCAGACCCTTGTTGTGGTGACAGGCCTGTGCCCACCATCGAAACTCCTGTTGCAGGTGGGGGATGAGAGTAACTAATGTTTCCAGGCTGTGGCAATGCTGTGTCCAAACACTTTTTAGATACCATTGTAGTTTCCTCATATGCAGTCTGGCATATGGAATTAGCAGAATGCAGGATGCCATGAAGCCCAAGGCCTGCAGGATTTTCCTTGCAGATAACTGGGTCTTTGTTGCCAACTTTTTGAAGTATGAAGTCAGTTGCCTTTGTCTGGCGTGAGATATGCCATCTGGGCAGTTGTATTTAAGCTTGCACTCAGGAATATTATCTCTTGAGAGGGTACTAGTTTTGATTTCTTTTCGTTTACTGTGTACCCTAGGCAAATTAGTAATCTTTTTAAAAATGCCAGATGCTTTAGAAGAATGTCTTTGTTCTCTGCTTGAATAAGGCAGTCGTCCAAGTAAGGATATATTTGAATTCCTCTCTGTCTGCAAAATGCAATTACTGGTGCCAAGCATTTTGTGAAGACCCTGGGCGCAGTAGATAAGCCCAAGGGCAGTGCAGAGAATTGGTAGTTCATTGAGCCAGCTATGAATCTGAGGTATCTTCTGCAAGATTGTCTGATTGGAACATGCAGGTATGCCTCTTAGGTCCAAAGTTATGAGCCAAGACTTCTTGCCCAGCATGGGCAGTAGCTGCTGCAGAGTTAACATCTTGAATTTTGGAACATCCAGAAACGTGTTTAGAATAGACAGGTCCAATATTGGTCTCCAGGCTTTGTCTTTTCTGGGCACCAAGAAAAGTAGAGTAAAAACCTTGTCCCTGCTCTTGCTGTGGTACTTGCTGAATAGCCCTCATATCCATGAGGGATGCAATTTGTTTTTGTGCCTCTGCCCATTGATTGTGTGGCAGGTCTGGCATACCTTTTGCCCTTGGCAGGGTGTGAAAGTGGAACCTGTAGCGCTGGGACACTATGTTCAAGACCCATTTGTCCTTGGTAATCATTTGCCAATTTGGAAAAACAAGTGCTAGCTTTCCTCCTAAGGGGGCTACCAAAACATAAGTGCTTGGATCTGGCAGAGGAAAGTCATTGGGGCGGTTTCCTGTAGGGCTGTGATTTGTCTTCTCTGCTTTTGGAGGTAGGAGCACCCCATTGTTTAGGCCTGCATGAGCCTTGGGGCTGAGATCTGCCTCTGGGATGTCTATCTTCCTCTTTGTGGCTTGTCTGACACTGGAAAGGACCAATTCTTTGACGGCCAGTTCCTGCTAAATCTGGGTGGCTGTACCTGTAGGAAATCCTTAACCTTGTGCATGGATTTTGCTTTATCTTCCATTTTCTTCAACACCTCTTCTGCCTTAGCACCAAACAAAGTATCATGTTGTAATGGAGCATCTCATAATTATGCTTTAACATGATCAGGCAGATTCTGTTCCTTTAGCCAAGCATGCCTTCTAATGACAGAACCTGCAACAGCGGCCCTGCAAGAGACCTCCATTGAATCATAACCACATTGCAAAGTATGTTTTCCCACTTTTTCAGCTGCATGCAATAAATCCTGCATTTCCTTGTTCTCAGAACATTCAGAATTTGTCAACAGTTTCTGTTTAAGCAGTGACCGTAAGTATTGCTGATATTTAAGCATATGAAACTGACAATTTAAAGCCCTTACAGCCAAGGTAGCAGAAGTGTAAACTTTTTTTCCCCATCTGTCCAGTGCCCTAGAATCCCTATCAGAGGGGACAGGGTTTTTTGCAGTGGAAGCCTTGACCCCTTTGGGACCCTGAGATATAGTTTCTGGGTCAGCAGCGGGGTTTTTATATAGAAATTTATGAGAGTCTGGGACCCTGTAGTATCTGCCTGGAATCAGGAGACAGGCCGGACTCTGAAAATACATCTACAATATCTAGAACAGGTGGAATAGCAAGAGGTCTGTGCTGAGGTAGTAGAAGAAAGTATCTGAGCCTTTTCTTAGATTCTGAGCAATCTTGGCTCTCCCAGTGAAAATGCTCCCTCATGGTATGCAGGGTTTCCCCAAAAGAATAATCCTCAGGAGAAGAGGCTGAAGGAATGGATTCTTCAACATCAGAATCCTCGTAGGGAGGAAGAGTATCCCTGTTCAGAAGAGGAATCAGAGGAAATTGAAACCTGATCAGAAGAATCATATTCTGTCTCTTGCCTTGGCCTCTTAGCAGGAGGGGGATGGGAACCCCTGATCAGAGTAATTAGGTCTTCGGCCATTTTAAGCATCTGTTTTTTAGGCATGGAAGTCTGAGTAGGAGAATGCTGTACTTGTTTCTTTGTCTTTAGAGCTGCTTTAGCTTTTGTCTTTGAAGCTGAAGATGGCTTAACACACAACTGTGTAGGTCTGAAGACACCCTCAGAAGCCGATGCCTGCTCAGCCACTCCGGACTCATCTGAGGAATGATTTCAGAATGTCCAATACCTTGAGTATCCAGAGGCCCAGTCGGCTCCACGTGAGAGCCAGAAGCGGCCTGTGGCTCTGAGGTAGCGGGCGTCAGGGGCTGAGAAAGCGCCTCACTGAGAACTGGCGAACCAGAGACTGGCCTAGCGGAGGCCTTGTCAGTTTTGGACCTCTGATGCCTATGCTTTTCCTTGTCCTTGCATTTTTTGTAAACTCCGGTCTTCGGTTGTTCCGACGGCATTATATAGTTAAATCTGTGGCCAAAGTAATGAAATGCAAAATCAAACCGTCACTTAATAGTGTGTTGGCCAAATCTAGCACAAAACTGACAGCTAGCAACGTCATGATCAGGTCCTAGGCAAGGAATACAGTAAGAATGAAAATCCTTATGAGGTATTTGCTTCCCACAAGAAATACAATTGTTAACTTTTTCTGGCATCAATCTGGAGCAAGAAAAAAGTTTCCCCAATGGGGTACTTAGCTTTAATGAAGACTTCAGTTCTGAAATTCGGATTTGAAAATCTCAGGAGTCGGCCGACCGGCACTTGCGAACTGCTTTTGCTTCGGGCACCGCGCGGCAAGAAAGACTGAAGAAAATGGCGTTGGCTGCATCTTTTATACCCCTGGCGCACTGACGTCAGGGAAGAAGTGACAGCAATAGACGCCGGACCAGGACTTTGGAATTCAGGCCGACTGCGGGTAGCCTGCCAGCAGGATAACCCAAGAGTAATGACTGCAACAGTGAAACACTATGAACATCTGTTTTCTACAAATAACTAGTAAAATAAACATCTGCATTCAAATGATAAATGATGATGATAGGGAATCCAATCATGAAATCTTCAAAATACAGCAGGTGGGTCAAATCCTGTACTCTGTTTCTTGCAAGTCTAGCTCATAGTGCTTAATACCCAACTCAAGGCCTCTAGTAAGTGGCCACAGCTGGCCTGCATTCCAGTTTTCGTTTAGAAGAATAAAAAAAGACATTCACCTATAAATCCAATAGCCATCTGATATACCAGGCAACAGTGAATAAGTGATATACAAATAAAAAGCACAACTCTCAGCCTACCTCCAAGGCACAGAGGGGTGATGCCTTGACTATGATCAAAACACAATTAGACTAACTAGCAAGCTTGTTTTCTGGAGGAACCACAAGGGAAGGTGGGAGTTTGAGGGCGATGTTCCAGGATTCTGAAAGCAAGTAGCTACATAAAGTGTGCAACCATTTTCTATAGCAGCACAGACCAATTCCAGGCATGATCGGTTGATTTACATTTGTTGACTGGATAACTAAAAAGGTTTCAGTGTCTGATTTTCAATTACCTTCACAGCCAGTTTTTACATGCTTTATCTACAGAATGTTCCCTGTCCTCCCTACAATAAACCTATGCAGGAACAGGGGAACTATCCTGAATAATAGATCCTTCTCATCTTTATGATTTCTTCTTAAATTTAATCCCAGTAATTTAACGAGAAACTTGACTCTAGGAGAAGGATGACTTTGAGGCATCCTCTTTAGATAACATTCATTTTGAAATCAATTTATCCCTTTTGTCTATTAAGGTAGTCTTATCAAAACTTCTACAGATACCCCAGTAAGCTTGAAGATGAACAGCATCCAAATAAGTCCTACATTTTGCCGTCTGTTTTGCAGTTGGATTTCATGTCTGCAAGCTTTACATTTTTTAAAATCAGAAGTATTCTCAATGCTCTAGCTAAACAATATTCTAACAGCAGCAATACAACCATTTGCCAAAAGCAATTACAACAATTAAGTATGAATCACACAAAGCAACAATATACTACTAATGGCATGACAGCAGGGAAACCCAATAATGCAGACAAGCAATGGCCCAATGAAAAAACGCAGCAAATGCAAACACGGCTACCCAAGAAAAGCACTGGAATTTTTTCACTAAAATCATGAATAAGATGAGTGACAGTGAAAGGATAATAAAGACAGTTCCAGGAAGAGCTGGAATACTCACATATCTATTGTACCAAAAACAAAGTCAAGTTAAATGCCTAAAAAAAGAAAAAAAATCCAGCACAGTAGCATTCATCAAAAAAATGTTCCCACCACATATAAAGAAATGATGATAAAAAACAATGCAAAGATTCAGCACAGCTCCAGGTGGAATGTTAAATATAAGACTCAGGCAGGTTAGCACTTTCACAGTTTACAAACTGTTTCACCAGACAAATAAACAGTTTAACAACACATGTATTTAAACTAAAACCAACCAATCAGAACAAACGGTTTCACAGCACTACTAATCTAATTAACCAGTTAAAAAATACACATCATAAAATAGAAAATTTAATGTTTCAAAGGTCGCGCGTTTCAAAGAAATAGGGTAATTGATAACAGGAGCACTATCTGCTTTAAAATAAAAATAATCCATTTTTGTTCTGATGCCTCAGTTTTATTTTTGTCACCCCCAACACCTACATCCATAAGTTCCAATACAAAAAACTAATTCCTGCTGTGGACCAGTGTGCTGAACATGTTTTGCTAAGGCACTAGTAGCCTTATTACTTCTAATGTCTCTGTTGTGCTCAAGAATGCGTTCCTTAAGGGTACGACTGGTCTTGCCAATATAATAGGCTTCACAACAAGTGCAAAAACTATAATATACTAAATTCTTAGAAGCACAATCAGCATAAAATGAAAAAGCAACACAATGATTAAGTGTAGAATGTATGAATTGTGTACCAATATAAATAAATTTACATGCACTGCAATGTCTACAGGGATGGGTCCCATGCCTTTGAGAGTTAACAATGGGTAGAGTCTTCTGTATCTTGTAGCAAAGTTGCTTCTTAAGTGATAACTTATTCTTGAAGGCGAAACTACGTTTCTCAGTCGCTCTCTCTTTCAAGTCTTCACTGGCATACAAGATATTCCAGTTCTTTTTAACAATGTTACAAAATAAATTCACATCACTTGAAAAGGTTAAAGGAAATCTAATACAATTATTCTGTTTTGTATTTTTAATAGGTGTAGGTACAGAAGAAACTTCTGAAAAATAGGGCTTTCCCTTATTCCCTCTGATTCCTGGAATGACTTCTCTTATGAAAGAATCTCATACTGACTATAGCCCCCATTGAAAAATTAAACTTTCAGGCTATTAAATGCCACTTGTAACTACTGATTATCATTATGTAGTCTCATAATCCTGGGAAATTGCCCTCTTAGTACATTTCTAGAGATGTGTCGGGGGTGTTGTGCAAAAACTAATTCCTTTTAACTTCTTTCTTATACAGACTGGTTTTAATACATCTCGTATCTGACTTCTGAACCTTAACATCTAAGAAAATTAATCTGCTGCAGAGAATACTGAAAAGAAAATTTCAAAAAGTTAGTTGCAGTATGTACATATTGGATAAAATGAATCAAAGTATCCTCAGGGCCACTCCATAAAAGGAAAATATCATCAACAAAACATTTATACCAAATAATAAAGGAACCAAATTCATTACTGGACAGTACTGACACTTTTTCCCACTTTGCCAACGGTAGGTTGGCGTAGCTGTTGGCACATGCTGTGCCCATAGCCACATCAAACTTTTATAAATAGCAATTGTTTCCAAACAAAACAATGTTATTTTCTAAAATAATTTCAAGTAAACTACATACAAGATTTATCTCATCTTATCATTCAAGAAAAACATGCCTACAGTTAGAAACTCTCTAACATTCTCTATTCCCCAGTCAGTAGGTATAACCGTAAAAAGTGACCCTATATCTAATGTAACAAAATAAAAGTCTTGTGTATAGTCCAAAAGAAAAGTATCTCTATACAAACATTCTAAAAAAGTCTCTCTCTCTCAACACTGTACCAACCTTGTATAATACAGGGTGCAACATTTTTTCAACATAGATAGAAATAGGTTTGGTAACCCACCCTCCTCTTCTTCTTTCAGCTGTTCCTGTTAGGGGTCGCCACAGCGGATCATCTGTTTCCATTTCTTCCTGTCCTCTGCATCTTGCTCTGTCACACCAACCACCTGCATGTCCTCTCTCACCACAACCATAAACCTTATCTTAGGCCTTCCTCTTTTCCTGTTACCTGGCAGCTTCATCCTTAGCATCTTTTCCCCAATATACTCTGCATCCCTCCTCAGCACATGTCCAAACCAACGTAATCTTGCCTCTCTGGCTTTGCCTTCCAACCTGGGATGACCCTCTAATATGCTTATTATTAATTCTGTCCACCCTCGTCACACCCAGTGCAAATCTTAACATCTTTAACTCTGCCACATCCAGCTCTGACTCCTGCATTTTTGTCAATGCCACTGTCTCCAACCCATGTAACATAGCTGGTCTCACTACCCTCTTGCAGACCTTCCCTTTCACTCTTACTGGTACTTGTCTGTCACAAATCACTCCCGACACTCTTCACCCACTCCATCCTGCCTGTACTCTCTTCTTCACCTCTCTTCCACACTCACCATTACTCTGAACTGTTGATCCCAAGTATTTAAACTCATCCACCTTTGCCACCTCTACTCCCTGCATCCTCACCAATATTAAGCCCTATATTGCTGAGAACACAACGAAACGGCATTTCCAATGCTGGGGACATTATCAGTACAGGCATTCAACCACTGGGACAAGCAAAGGAGGAATTAAGTGTGTGGTTGCAACACAAGTCTGTTTTTCAGTGACCCAGCATAAGAGCCGTTGGTGAAACAAACGTGGATTCTTACAGCAGCAGTTTGAGCAAGTTAAATGATGCCTTATTAAGGTACAGAACTTTGTCACTGGACAATTTATACATAAGGGAATGTATTAAGTCAGGGGTTGTACCAAAAGGATTACTGGTATACAAATACCCTAACAATGTAAAAGTTAGTACAGAGTTTTATAATGAATTAATAACTATTTTTGACAACTGTGGATTTGATATTTTGAAAGCCATTATTAAAAATAATGAAAGGGAAATGTCCGGTTTACAGGAACATATTGACCATTTGAATAAGGTATTGATTAATGACCTTAAGTTTGGAGTGGAAAGTGAAAAGAAAAAAATATTATGACATAAGAGATCGAGTAGACCAGCACTGTGAGGAAATTTTAAAAAGAAAATCTAAAAAAATGGAGAGAGACATTAAACAGTACCAGGAAGGCAAATAATACCCACCTCCAAAGAGTTTTTCTAATAATGTACATTATGGGAAGGAAGGTAATTTAAATGCAGGACCAGATGACAGTGAACCATACAACAATGAGGACCACAATAAGCAACCTAATGGACATGGTTTTGTGGTACAGGAACATGGTGATTTAGAAAATTATTGTACATCACCACATAGATCAGAAAGACTTAATAAGAAACGGAACAACCATTTTTACAGGAACTAGGGTTACCAGAAGGGAGGGGGGTACAGGAACTTTGCCAGGTAAAAAATGATTTACTGACTATCAATCAGCATGCTGTCAATGATTTTAGTATGTCCGGTTTTCACATGTATAATTATAGTGGTTTGAATATTACAGTAGACGTCTTCAAGCTATTTATGAAGGGCCTTAAATTCATTCCCATGTACAAGAGTAACCTTACTCAGGTTATTTTGTATGTTAAATTATTTGTCCGAAAACTTATTTGGGAAGGAAATTAATTCAAATTACATACAGGCCCCTAAAAAATCCAGTACATTTAAGCCTCCCTTATAGCCACAGTTAAAAAACCTTGAAATGGTCTTGGAAAGGGAAATTAGAAAAGCTCATTTGGACCAAAAAACAAGGTATAATTTGACTGTTAAGTTGTTACAGGAGCTTCGTACCAATTCTAATACAAGGGTTATGGAACCCGACAAGGGAGGAGGAATTGTACTGATGGACAGAATCTTGTATGAAGCCTAAATGTTTGGCATTCTGCGTGATGAAAACACCTACAGTCAAGTTTCAATGAAATACATATTGCTTACAAAAATACATGTTTTGCCCTGAAAGATTTATTTGATCAAGGAATAATTGATTTTGAAGTTTATTCCTATCTGGAAAATAATAGGCCCAATAACAGTGTGGAAAACCCGCCTCTTACACCAATTGTGGCTTCTCAATGGTCCAAAATAGCTACATTGGTTAAATACCTTGACTGGAAGTTGAAAAAGTTGTGGAAGGGTGAAACTTAATATCTTATAAGATTCTTCGGATTTTTTTATGTAAAGTCAGGGTTGAATAGTCTAGTGAAAACTTGATATGTTGCTATCAATGTCGTGGATTTGTTTTCCGTTATTCCCCATGACATTGGACTTTCATGGTTGGAGGAAACCCTTAGAAGATAGGAAGGGGTATCCAGTAATGATATTTTCATCTGCTTGGAACTTGCAGAATTGATATGGAAAAATAACTTTTTATTTTTTGAAGGAGAGTTTTTCAGGCAGGAGCGTGGTGTAGCAATGGGGGCCAGTTGTGCCCCCACCTACGCTAATATCATCCTAGCTACATGGGAGTATAAGTAAATCACTAACGGTACATTTTCCAGTTGTTGGAGAATGCACAGCCAATACCTGGACGATATTTGCCTGTTTTGTGTTGATAGCTCAGAAAGATTAGATGAGTTTGTAACATACATTTCCCAAACTACCTCCTTCTTGAAATTCACTTACCAGAGTAGAGCTGACTGCATGAACTATTTGGATGTCTCCTTACAAAAGATGGGTCAAGGTTCAAGTCCACTGTATATAGAAAGGGGACATTTTCTAATTCTTACCTTAGTTTTTCTTGTGCCCACCCGTATTTTCAAAAGAGAGGCATTATTAAGGGACAATATGTGAGGTTCAGTCGTATGACATCATGTGATGACGATTTTCTCCATGAGTGTGACACCTTGCAGAATATGTTTTGGAACAGAGGTTACCCTGAAGAGTTGATACAGGAGGTTCAAAATGAAGTTTTGGCAGGAATGGCTGAAAAGTACTTTCCAATTTTAGGTATGGATTCCTTTATTCTGAACAAGAAGGGTAGACATGAGGTGGAGCAATCAGGATATAATAGGGCCTTTGTAACCTATTTTTGTGTGGACGCCTATTGTATTAAAAATGTTTTGGAAAAGGAATGGGCTAAATTTTCTGAACTTACAGATTTAGAAAATCTTAAAGGCAAACCACTGAAAGCTGTTTTCCGAAAAGGTAGGAACATTAAACAGTTGTTGGAACAGGCAAACCACACTGTTTTCTCTTTGAGAAAAAATGGTACTTATAAATGTGGTGCTTGTAACCAATCTTCCTATATTTTACAGGGTGAGGACTTGTACCTTTCAGCGAGACAAAAACCTGTGATAGGCAAGGGTTATTTCAACTGTAATTCTTCTGGACTGGTTTACCTGGTGGTCTGTGGGTCGTGTGATGGATTCTACATTGGCAAAACAGAAAGACAACTGGAACGTAGACTCTATGAGCACATGAATGACATGAAGAACAAAAATCCTAAAAATGCTATGTTTAAACATACCTTAGAATTTACTGGAGCTAGTTTTAGTTTTTTTGTTATTGACTCAGTACCCAAGGAAGCTAGAGGTGGAGCCTGGGAAACTAAACTTGAGTATAGGGAAACCTTTTGGCAGGTTACCTTAGAAGCCAACAGGTTCCCTGGTCTTAACCACATTTTTCTGGCTCCACTACTGAAATTAAGGTCTGCTAAGCTTTAAAGAGTTATAATAGTTTTTATTACAATTTGTTTCAAGAGTGTTTATTGTATTTGCAAACAGTTATTTTTATATGTACAACAGTGGGATTAATACATGCTGTTTATATATTTTTATTGTATAACATTTTTTATTACGATTAATTAACACTTAATTGATATTTAATTGAATTACAAGGTAAAGAATGGGTTGTAATTACACCTGTTTTTATCTGAAGTCTGCGAGGTGCTCAGACGAAAACGCATTGTTTTACTGTGTGGAACGTTAATGTTTTGCTGACTGCATCGATTAAACCACCTACTGTTTTATTCACTTTGAAGTTCCAGTTTTTTGTTTCATTGTGTTATTTTACTGGAATGCCTGGTGGTTTGTGTGAGGTTCAATGGAAGGATGCATTTTAAGTATAAAAACACTAGGGTTACCCAAACCGATTAAAACAGTGCTCCATACCAGCATTGCAGATAGTGTTAAGTTTCTATCAAACATTTTCAAGTTAAGGATCTACTAAGTCTGACCTTTCAGAAGGCACAAAAGAAAGTCCTTTATTTAAAAGTTAAGTCTGTGCCTCTGCAAGTTCAAATGACAAAAGATTTATAATCAAGTTGTTTGCGAGTTGCTGCAGGTATTCCTGAACACTCCTCTGTTCACTGTCACTTGCATTTGACGAGTATACCCCCTTCTCCTTCAGTTCTTTGATCTGCCATTCCTGTACACTGTTTTTATGGGTAGAGAACCAACAGTAAACATAAGAACGAATTAATGACAAAGGTAAAATATGTCCAAGCCTTTCTATCATTAAGTAAACAGTGTTAAGGGAAAAACTTGGGGCTGAGATTTACAAAGGCTAAGCATGATGGGGAAGCCTTAGCTCGGATGTTTTCCAATTACATTATGCCTTTCCAATTCAGAGATGACTCTACTGCTGAGTTTTTACACTTGTGGAAGCCTCAGCACAGACTGTAGTCTTGCAAGCAGAGCTGCATGTTAATGCAGGAATGGTTAATGCTAAATAACCATGTGCACTTCCCTAGGATTAGCTGCTGCTACCAATTTTCTCACAAGTGGGTCACAAATATTCAGCCAAATAAAAAGTGACCACTATCAAAATACTGCAGTTACTCATTCACTCCTAAGGCAGTACTCTTGGTGTTGGCAAGTTCAGTGATGACGTAGGAGTGGGGGGTTGTTTTAGCGTGTGCATATATAAAGACATGTGTACATGCCTGTATGGTCATGAATGAAGCTGCATATGCTCATGCGCGTGTGCGTATGTGGGCATGCATGTGTGCCTGGGTGATCATAAAAAATAGGTGGTTGGGTAAAGAATCAACTGTGTGTGTGAATGCAGGTGCATGTCTTTGCTAACTCACTTAATTTTCATGGTATTTATGCCCAGCTACAAAGCACAAAGGGAAAAGCCCTAACCATGACTAATACATGGGAATAACTAGAGACCTGGGCAATGAGGGAGAAGAAGGTACGGCAGAAGTGAGTGGTCAATGCCAGCTCACTCATTCTATGGCAGGGGTTAGCAATGCAATCCACTGCAATTTTAGCACCTACTACAGGAACAATGGGTTGCTATTAATGTAGAGGCAGGACAAAAAGGTTGGCAGGTATGGGGAATTTTTCCATGGTATCTGAAATCATAATGGTTCCTCTATACAAACTGCTAGAAGGAATTGTCAAATACGTTACTAAAGGCAAGATGTTTTTATTGCTGGGTCATTTTTTTAAAACAGGATTTCAGCATGGTTAACACAAGATCTCTAAATCTGCTCCAAAAAAATTACATTAATTAGCTAAAAAAAAAAAAACATGGGTGGGGGAGGTATGTTTATAACCATTTCCCTAGATCATGGAATAAACTGGTATTGAATATCAAACAGAACCGGAAGCTAATTTTAAAATCAACACCCTGGATAAAATGGAATGCAACAGCATACTGATTATTTTCTTCTCATGAGCCTGATTATACAATACGAAATTCACCAGAGAGGCATGATGCAGCTAGAATTCATTATGACAGACTGACAGGACTTTAGACAAGTGACAGAAATCCTAATTCAGCCAACTGAAACTACTTTCACCAAACCTCAGACTAATACTTTTTTTGCAGGGGACTATTTCCCTGTACCCCCATCTGGGGTACATCTGCCACCCCCCCCCCCCAAGACTTGTACTTCAAGATCACACAAAGGAGAAAAAGGGAAATCACCACTGTTTCATAATGTGGTTTCCACTGAGTTGCCTTTGCACTGTTGGCTTTTGCTGAAACAGTCATTGATCTACTGACACATTCCCATGTAACTTTTCTCAAACTGCATGCACTTATGTCAAATTCTGCAGGTGACATCTGGAACAGTCATCTTAGAGGCATAGGAAACAATATAAACATTAAACATTAGTTTAAAATATTACTGTCACACTATCAAGGACTTCATTAATAATAGCATATTCCTTTGTCCTCTCTGTTGCTACCGTCATGTCCCCTTGTGTAGCTAGACTACATTACTCATCACTACAGAATGGCATGGGTTCATGAAGTCAATTGCTTTGCACATGCCACTTGCTACCTAATAAAAATTATACAACAGAAGGCAGTGTTTTCTTTTCTCTTACAGTTGCATCTATTCATATTTCAAACTGCTGACTTGTACATATCAGTCATACTATAATTTCCCTGTGTCGTACCTCTTCAACTGTCCAGAAGTTTTCAGAATGTCCAGATTTCCTCTTATATTGTTGGTCTGTTTCTCTTAAAATTTGTGTTTTTCTGGCAAATCACATAGGACAGTACTCACTAAATAATGACAGACATTTGAGCTCAAGTTCATATCCTTTGGAGAATTCATACCAATATAATACCAGTTATATTATTAACTTTGAGTTTAGAAAAACAATATTTAAAAAGTGCTCCTGATTTTGCCCCCCCCCCCCACACACACACACACAAAATTATTTTTAACTTTGCTCAGTGTTGTAGTACTAACTGAATGGCAGCTATGCCCATGTTACATTGTTTACACCACTCAGATGTGTGCAATTTGTCATTAATGCTACGAATTATAAAAGTTTTTGTTAATGTACCTAATGATGCTATTGGAGCTTTTCTCATCAGCTCTGCAATGGCAAAAGGCAAGCTCTAGAGCCATGACCATTGCAAGATATAGCAAGTGTATACAACATAGGCAAAAAAAAAAAAAACAGTTAGTACCCATTTCACATAAATCTACATGTGAGATGTCTGCCTGACAGCATTATACAAGACAACCCCTCAAACGTCAAACACTTCCTGTGCTTCTCTTCTCAAACAGAAAAATCAGAAGTCATGGGCCTGCAGCTGGTACTTACTATGCCTTACCGCAGTTCTGCAATAAGCCTCCTTTCCTTGGCACTGAAATCAGGGCACTCATCTAGACCTGGCAGCAAAAAACACATGCACAGCTGCCAATTTTGTGAAGTGACAGAGGGAAAGAAATGGGTTTCTCACACAATGTTTACAATTTTTCACTTACCATCAGTAACTGGATTTCAGCTCAGTGACAGATGTGGCCATTATAAAGGCATGTACTGCACCTAATATTCTTTAATGTGTTTGTTTTGCATTTTCTTAAGCACACTTCTAAACCAGGTCAAGTCAACCATGTACATTAGTATCCTAGTTAAATCTGTTCCCATTTTGCATCCATATTCCTGTCAGATCTTAAAGTAATTACTGGTTACTATTCATAAGAAGAAGCCCGAGTGATTCCTATCTAACCTATGCTTTATTCTCAGACTGTCAGCCATAGAAACATAGGTCGTGGATACACCTCTATGCTTTATCCACGGCCTATATTTCTATGCCTGACGATCTGAGAATACTGCTCATCTGTAACTCAAAGGCACTACAATCACTCCAGTTACAGTTTATACAATTTAGGAAGGATCATTGGGTTATTTGCTCATATCAATTCATACATGTTCTTCCTTGGATCAACATTTCCAACACTCGCTACACCACTTTGATTTGAATGCAAGAGCTTTAAAATGCAAATTCTAGTCCTTATATAATAACACAACAAAAATAAACCTCTGCATCTTCTTTCTACAGCAGGCCTAGAAATGAAAACTTAAATTCTCTACTCAAGAACAGCTTCTTACCAAAAGGAGACAGCTGTCCTCTGTTTCACCAAAAGTGCTCCTCGACAGACTTAGCCACTTCCAGAAGCTAAAACAGGTCTCACCCCACAGGTGCAATAACTGTCATTGGAAGTGCATCATTGTAGTACGGTTCAGTCACCCTGTTACCCTCTGAAGTTTGCACTACAGCATCTAAGAAGGGATAATTAGAAGTTATGTACCTACCATAACGTTCCATGTTAGTTGTCTTCTCTCGCCTTCTTTCTTGCTGGATGGGTTCGGAGCCGATCCTCGCCCGACTCGCACTAGCTTTAGCTCGAGAACTCCTTTTACCAGCTCGAGGCAACCCTATATCCCATGATGCAAGGCGGAACTACCTCAGATCTCATTTGGTAGCTAACTAACCCTGCTAAAGACGTATCCTAATATAATTAGGAACCATGGTTTCTAAAAGAAGTCCTCATAACAATGCTCCAGAGGAAGCAATCTAATAGGAACTCTCCAAGATCTGTCCAGGCCAGGGGAAGGAGGAGGGGTAGAAAGAAGGCGAGAAGACAACTAACATGGAGCGTTATGGTAGGTACATAACTTCTAAATGTTAAGTTGTCAATCTACTTGCTCATTCTGCTGGATGGGACGTCCCTAGCACTGTATTCGGGTGGCTCAATGGAACAGACTCTTGAGAACAGTGGACCCAAAACTGGCACTATCTCTGGAGGCCAAATCCAACTTGTAATGAGACACAAAGGTATGGCGTGGCCCAAGTAGCTGCTGCACAAATAGTGTCAATGGGAAGTCTATCCTGAAAGGCTACAGAAGTGGATAGACTCCTGGTGAATGTGCTTTTGGCTTAGAAGATAGTTGTTTGCCCTAAGAGAGTACACATAGGAAATGGTGGAAGTCAACCATCTAGATAAGGTCACTTTAGATACTGGAAGACCCAACCTGTTTCTGCATAGGAGACAAACAATTGGTCTGATTTTCTAACTTGTTTAGTCCTATGTAAGTAGTACCTGAGCTGACGGTGAACATCCAAAAATGTAGCTTCTGTTCAGCTCTGTCAGAATAGTTAGGAAGAAACTGGTAGATCAATAGATTGGTTAATATTGGCTTGAGATACAACCTTGGGAAGAAAGGAAGGGTTAGTTCTGGGCGAACCCTATCCTTATGAAACACCAGATAAAGGTGAGCGAATACAGAGGGCCTGAATCTCAGAAACTCTTCTTGCAGAGGTAACAGCCAGCAAAAATATAGTTTTCCATGTCAACAACTTTAAAGAACACGTAGCAGGCGGTTGAAAAGGAGGTAGAATTAGGGATGCCAACATTAAGTTCAGATCGGAGGAGGATGTTTCACAGGCGGTTTTAGGAGAAAAACTCCTCTCAAAAGGCTTTGCATAACTTATGAGACATGATGTTATTGTCCTGCAAGCCAACATGAAATTTGGAAATAGCAGCCATTTGTACTTTGACTGTAGATGATGACGATCCCGAATGAAAAACCTCCGCCAGGAAATCCAAAACAGAATGTATAGGAGCGGTGAAAGGATCAATATTTCTGGCGTTTGCCCAAATAGAAAAAGCGTCGCCACTTGCTAGCATAAACAGTTCTAGTGGGCGACTTTAAAGAAGACACTAAAATGTCTCTGACTGAGTCAGAAATCATTGGTAGCCTGGCTAGGGAAGAAGTGGAGCAACCAAGCAGTGAGGTTGAGAGAATGAATGGCTCGGTGCTGCTGACCCGACTGGTGGATCAAAGATCCGGAACTGGGTCCAGATGCCAGGGCTGCACCAGAAGGTGATGATGTAGAGGCAACCCAATTTGTCGAGGCCAATATGGAGCAATGAGGATCAATTTGGCTCTCAAAGCGGTGGCTTTCTGAATGACTTGTGGAATCAATGGAAAGGAGGAAAAGCATAAAAGTCCCGAGGCCAATCCTGGGTTAGAGAGTCTCTCAAGGGTTGGCCTGGAAGAGAAATAGTGTGAAGTAATCTGGGCACTTGCTGTTTTGAGGGGTAGCGAAAAGATCGTAACAAAGGGTGCCCACTTCAGAAAAATCTGATCCACTACAGACTGATTGAGAGACCACTCGTGAGGCATCAGAATAGATCTGCTTAGCCTGTCCGCCAATAGGTTGGACCTGCGAGGATGTGCGTTGCTATCAGAACCGCTGAGAAGAGATCCCATTGCCAAAGTCTGAGAGCTTCGACATAAGGGATAGGACCTGGTTCCGCCCTGTTTGTTGATGTACCAGACCGGACATATTGTCCGTCTGTACTAATAGTCCCTGTGGGAAGAAAGTCGGTGAGGGCTTGCAGCGTTAAAAGCACTGCTCTCATCTCCAGGACATTTATGTGCAGGTGGTATTCTATGGGTTGCCGTCCGTGGACCATCCTGCCCTGATAATGCCCCCCACCCGATCAGAGAGGCATCCGTGGTGACTGTGGCAACTGGAGGAGGGAACAAATGAGTCGGCCCTGATGAAGAAGAGGGAAGATACCCACCATAGTAGATGAGCCCTGCAAGACTGTGTCACTAAGATCTCGTGTCTCATGGGCAGATCATTGATGCGACCACTGCGTGAACAACATCCACTGCAGGAGGCATGCATGTAGAAGCGAGCTAGTGGAAGAAGAACAATGGCTGCAGCCATTAGGCCTAGAACCTTCAAGACAAAACCTGGCTTTGACCTTGCTGCTTTGTAACAGAAGCTGAACAAATTTCTGGATGTCCAGAATCCTTTTGATTAGTCTGGCTAACATGTTGTGATATCTAACTCTCGCCTATAAAGGTGATAGATTGGCAAGGCAGCAGAGAGGATTTTTCGAAATTCACGAAATTCCTAGACTCTTGCAAAGCTGTAGGTGTAGTCTCTGGACCGAAGCTGATCCTTGGAGGTGGCGGAGAGGAGCCAGTCATCCAAATAAGGAAACACTTGGAATCTCGGCGTCTCAGGTGAGCTGTGACCACCGCCATGCATTTGGTGAACACTCTGGGGGCTGAAGTGAGGCCAAGGGCAGTGCTCTGAATTGGTAATGACTGGCTCCCAGCAGCGGAGAAACCTTCTGGGCGTCTGTGAATCTTTATATGATAGTGCATCCTGAAGGTCTATCGAGCATCCAGTTGTCCTTGCCCAGAAAGGGCAGAATGGATGCAGCGTGACCATCGGAATCTTGCCTTTTTGACAGACTTGTTTAGTCTGCTTAGGTCTAGTATTGGTCTCCAATCTCCGTCCTTTTGGGGACCAAAAGAATCTGAGTAGAAGCCGGATCCTACTTGGTCTGCGGCACTGTTTGGATGGCTCTTTTTCCCAGGAGTTTTGAAACTTCCTGTTTTGCCAAATCCTTTGACCGGGTGAGATGTCTGGAAGGGATTGTAGAGGTCGGAAACCTTCGAAGGGATTTTGTAACCCTCGGATATAATCGACTGTACCCACTTCTCTTGTGATAGGGATTGCCAGGCTACTGGGTACAGCAAAATTCTTCCTGACTGCCTCCAAGGGTGGACAGTCGGGCAACACCTCAGGGATGCTGAAAGGCTTCTCAGGAAGAGGCTCCCTGTTGCCCTGGTTCTGAGGACCCCCTGCCTCTAGGGCGTCTATTATTGTTACCCCTCTGCCTCTAGGGGTAAACTGACCCACGTGGGTCGGTGTAGCTCCTTGGGCTTCTTGGACCACATCTTCCCCCTTCTGACCCTTGGGATATGGTCTAGAAGGAGTGGAAACTGGACTCCAACGGCAGAAAGAGTTTACCGTCTTGTTCACATCTGGTCAAAGTATCCTTCACCTGAGGTCCGAACAAAGCCGGAACGATCAAAGGGGTGTTGGTGAAGGGCGCCTTAAAGGGTCCAAATTACACAGCCGCATCCAGGCTTGGCGTCTAAGCAACACCTGTGCCTGCGGCCCTGCTCGTTCCATCGGCTGCATAAGATATGAGCCGCATGGAGGAGTTAGATATCCAATTCAGGATAGCTAGCTGAGAGGCAATCTTTTCCTGAGCCCCAGCAGCTCAAGGATCCTGGACTACTTCTCCCAGTTCCTTGAGAATATCTCGTTGAAGCCTGGTGATGACAAGGTAATTCAGCTTAACGCGAGAATCGAGCGCATACAAAAGTGGCTGAAGAAAACATCCGCTTTCCATACCTGTCCATGGTCCTAGAATCCTTATTAGGAGGATGGACAGGTACTGAAGGATCCGCCAGTTCCTTCTTAGTGGCCGCCACCCACATAGCATCCACAGAGACACCTTTGGACAGGAACTGTTTGTCGAAGGGCCGTGATGAACTTGGATGGTCTCCTGGGGACAGGTTCCACAGAATCTGGAGCCCCGCGCGCTCGAGCCACTACCTGCATGAGTGGGTCGAAGGCGAGACACCCAGGAGGTGGAGGGTCGGGATCCAAAAGCCTCCAGGTATACTGACTCATCCTCGTGGGGGTCAATGGAGGCCAATTCCCCTCTGTTTGAGGAGCTCAAGGATGTCTGAAAATGAGACATCCTCAGAGGGACCGTGGGGAACCCTCCGACTCATCTAAGTCGGTATCAGATGTAGTAGACTCAGGGAGTCTGTGTGTTTCCTCTTACCGTCCTCTTCCGGGGTTCCCCTGCAGGGTCAGGAGAAACCTCGGAAGAGGAGAAGGTCCCAGTGGGAAACCTGGGGCGATGGATCCCTGGGCCTGAGAGCAGAGGCTGGCAAGAGGCATCTGCAGGCACTGATGAGGGGAGCTAGAGGATAGACCGTTGACCAGGCTCAGAGGCCAGGACACTCCTCATCACCTCAAAGGCTCCTCTCCCGGGAGACCTGAACACACCGCTCCGAAGAAACAGGAATGGTCGGCTCAGGAGAGAGAAGGCTCCGAGGCCGATGTCGGCCGAGCTTACCAAAGCCGAGCTCCGAGGAGGCGGGGTCGGACAAGGGTCGATGCCACTAGCCCCTCGGGCCGACAGTGGAACCGGCGACCGGATCCTCAAGGAAAGTCTCAAGGAGGAGATCGGGCCGAGGATGACGGAGCGAAGGATGTCGGCTCGCACGCCAGGCTGTCGCTGTCCCAAGCTCCGGCTCCGAACTCTGGTGTGGAGTCGGAGGAGGAATCTCAGAGTGGGGCTATAGCCGAAGCCTGTTGAGGCGGGCTATGGAGCATTTGGGGCAGTGCCTGAGACTTCAACAGCCTGCTTACCACCCTCTCCAAATCGTGGTCAGACAGCCTGGAAGATCTCGAAGATCGGCACCGATGGTTCCGCTCCGACAAAGGAGACCCCAGAGCCGAGTGAATACTTAGTATCGAAGGGACCCGGGATCTCTTACGGGCCGAGCCGCCGGGCAGAAGTCCCTTGAACCCCAGATGGAGCCGAGGATCTCTCGGCTCGATGCTGGATAAAGTGTCGGCTCCAGCGAGAGCGACAAGGCAACAGTAGTCAGGGTATCGGGCCGGCGGCACCAAACCCACTACTCTAGCAGAAGCATCGGCTCCAGCCGGCCGATATCAACCACGGAGGAGGCTTGGACACTGTAGCCTGAGCCGGTGGCTTAAGAGGTTCCTGCCCCTTGCTTAGGAGGAGAACCTTCAGGTTTTAACAAACCTGATCAGTTTGTTCCTCCTTTCCTGCAGGACTCTCTGGCTAAGGCATGACACAGCACTAGGAGTCCTGCAGGTGCAAAACCCAGGCAATACACACAGAAGTGTGACCGTCTGTCAGGACATTTTCTGACAGCACTGGTCACACTTCTTGAGCCCAGACCTTGCCTTCCCTAGACATCCTAAAGGATATACACAAACAGTCCCCACACACACAACTTAATCCCTACACAGACACACAGGAAGGGAATAAACTTGGGAACTAGGCCTGACTAAAACTTTAACTGAAAAACTATTTTAAAAGTTTAAAAGGGAAGGAATAGGGTGGGCTGTACTAAATACAGGCTAACCTAACACTGAAGAAATTAAAACCCTAACTAAACTTTTTCTTATTTAACAAGAAAAACTTACCTCAACTGGCAAAGGAGACCTCTTCGCTAAGCGGCAAGCGAGATCTGGGTAGTTCCGCCTTGCATCATGGGATATAGGTTGCCTCGAGCTGGTAAAAGGAGTTCTCGAGCTAAAGCTAGTGCCAAGTCGGAGCCGAGGATCGGCTCCGAACCCATCCAGCAAGAATGAAGGCGAGATTGACAACTTAACATTACAAGGGTATGGCTCACTATAGCAAAGTCTTAGGATGCAATAAGATGCTCAATCTGGAATATTATAAGAAAGTCCTTTTTTATTGCATAATTTATTACTAAGAGCATGGCATCCAGGTCATTTTGCATTCATCAGGCTGTTCGTTGAGTATATTATTCCCCCTTCCATATGCACTTGTCCAAAAATGACACAACTTGAATGCTCAAAGCAATTTATTAGGAAAATTAAAGGCCTAAATCATAAAAACTATGTGAATTGCCTCAAAGCCTTGTTCTTCTTCTTGGCGTCATACAGGCTATTCAGAGGTAATCTCTGCCTCATGTACACAGCTTAACATACCCTATCCTGTCAGACCTACTGCACATTTGCAAGTCCAATGGCAGCCATGAACAACCACTTAAGACATCGTGATCTCTTTTGCAACATAAACATGACATGCTGTATGCAATCTGGTTTGATTGTTGACAGTAGCTGATACAAAGACAAATTCTAATAATCTATTATCCCAATAAAAAAGGGGGGACCTTTGAAGGACATATAGTGCTATATATACTAGTATACTGCCTCAGTCTTTGATTTTTACTAACCAGGAAAACAGCTTCGTTCATTGCATGGATATGAATCAAATGAAACCAAGCACACCAGGCAGGTGTTTATGGGAAAAGGAGAGAGAGAGATACAGCTGAATAAAATCAGTTTAACACTTGCACCATTTACCCCTACCTCATATGACCTTTTGTACTGGCAGCATGCATATTGTGAAAACTTACAGAACAAATATTGAGTCTTGAGACATCAGCAGGTAGCTCCCAAAAGATGCAATACCAGAGAGATACAGACAAATCAAAACAGCACACGTGCTTCATGAAGAATAAATGACTTGTGGTGTCAGGTACCACTGGGAGAGCTAAAAAGACAATGATGACACAGAAGTGTTAATCCCCCACCATGGGGTGCTCACTAACTACCCATACAAGGTCAGTCTCACTGTTGTTTCTGGCTCTAAAAGGGGTTGGGAGGGTGGCCTAATGATTAAGGTGCTTGCTTTACAAACACAAGGTGCAGGGTTTGAGTCTCACAAGAGATAATTGGCTAGGCTTAAAATGGCTCGCAAGGGCAGTTAGATTAGTGCTAACCTATGAACCTATAAAAGAGATTATGAAATGGAATATAACAATAAAATAGTTGTGTGTTACACTTTTTATCAAATATTACTCAGAAAAAATGTTAAACATAAAATAGTAGTTCTCCGTGTTACTCAGCTCTAATGACGACTTTTTGAAACTATGGGAAGTCACTGCCCCTTCTAATAAAACTGAAAAAGTTGGAAAAATGACTGCCCTCAAGTTAAAATGAACAACTTGGTAAATGATGCTCCTAGAGTCCTGACGAGATTTTACTGGCTTGTAAGTACATGATTCAACTGACAAGGTGTAAAATGCAAAGTTTAAAACATCTATGACAAGTGTAGTCAAAGGTAAACTGGTATGACAATTTGTACATGAGGCACTGAAACAGAATAGTGTCAAAACCTAGTGCCTTAACTTAGCAATCTTATCAAGAAACTGTGCAGCTTCCTCATATTTTCAGGTTAAGGAGTTGTATAAACAGACTGACAGACTATTTGCCCATTTTCCATCACAAGCACATACAATAAAATAAGCAAAATACCTGCGACGGACACATCAAAGCAAAATACAATACTTTGCAATACTTCCATAAACCCCCTTCGGGACAGGTATTTGTCACTGGGAGAGAACAACAGCATTGGAAAGAGCCAGTGTATAACAATGAAACAGACATTTTCTGCATACAATAACAGAGTAAGTGAAGGAGGTGGAGACAATTATAGTGAGGAAAACAGAGGTTAACTTGAGAAAGATGAAATACATAGCAATAATCATTTCTCCTTTACGCCTACATCTGAAATGGAAGAAGTGCACATCACTGCACATGAAAGAAGAAATTGGTTACACTTTTTTGTTTTTGGCTGATGTGTAAATAGGTCACAACTGTTTCAGAGATTTTAAAGACAAGGCTTATTCAGATTCAGTACAAGTATGTTGTTTAGGCTTTCGAAGTCCTGACATGTTTTGCTGGTATTAGGAATTCTGCCCGCTAAATGAGCTTAATATTATTCCAATACTTCTACAAATCGGTACGGACTGCCTCCTGAAAAAGGATGCATAGCCTTTTATTCCTGCAGGTGCTGTCATCTAATGGAACAGCAATGCCTAGAGGTTTAAGCAGTGAAGTATGAGGATGATGACATTTGCAAAGGAGAAAATATCTCAGAACCAAGATAGCAGGTTAGTTTTAAGAAAGGTTAAAAGAGGATCACCAGTACAGGGCAGCTTCTCTGGCCATATAGTTAAATGAAAACTAAAGACTTCAAAACTAGAACAGGCTTACTAAGCAAAACAAAAATAGCAAAAAATCGTCTACTGTTTAGTAGTTGTTTTATAGCAGATCAAACAAATAAGTATTTTACTGTAAGGATTAGTCATCACATGCCAAAAAGTTAAGCACCTATACTTTTATGAACTGATCTGAAATCAATGCTTGATGAATGCTAGCCATGTCAATATGAAAAAAAAATGTAAAACAAGAAATGGTTATAACACTGCCTTTGAAAATCAATAGTATGATTTCCAACCAGGTTAAATAAAATTAAAAGCACACTTGCAGAAACTGATCTCCGCTTTGCAGGGTTTTCACTCCCTGCATATTATATTTACTATAAACAATTCTGAGGCCATTGTATTTCAGGGACAGGTAATTTTTCATGGGGAAGTCTCATTCAAAAACAGAGCAGTACTCACAGTGTCTACCCCCCACTGTATACAAACTGATAGGGGCAGAGAATCAAAGTTTTAAAAAATATTGTCTCATTTAAACAAACACTGTACGATAAACTGAACTACAAAAAAATAATTTATCTGGTTTTGCAACCAACAGTCGGACTTCACTTGCGATACAGACTGAGAGATGAGAAATTACACTATTGTCACGCCAATTTTCCTATGGCTTTTCATTTTAAGTGTGATGTAACTGTACTGTTTCTTGTAGTGGCTGACCTTACAGACATCATGTATACATATAACCATTACTTTCACATACATGGTACCTTACCTCTCAGCATCATCAGGAACAGAGACGAGGATGAACATTTTCCGGGACACAAGATGCAAATCAAGATTATGGATTTATAAAGGTGACAAAATAAGAGTACATGAATTGTTTTCCAAAGGAAAACAAGTCTTTAACTGTAATTCACAATTCGTTTCCATCAAATCATCACGGATTTCAAGAGTTTACAGCAAACTTATGAGCAGAAATTAGGGGCAGTTGAAAGATATTCCTCAGTATGACTTTTTAATTGTTTGCTTATTATTGCTCCTTTTAAGATAACCTTTTACTGAAGCATGGCTGTTTGGAAAATATTAAATGTCTAACATATACACAAGAGATTCCTGTTGAATCAGAAGTGTGATAAATGAGAATTAGAAATAAGTCAAGCTGTCACTGACTGTATACAGTTATAAACTGTTTACAATTCCCTACCAAAGAACGAGGGCAGAGTGTCTTGAGAGTCTGCCAACAGTAGCCAAGAGCAAAGTCCGAAAGATCTGCCATCATGACACCCACAAAAGGTGAAGATACCTGCTGACGGTACAGAACTACACATTTGTTGTTCATGCCAAACAAATGCAGTAGCAACTGTCACTTTCCATTAATGTCAGCATTTTGCATTTTCACTTCTTACTATATTTCTATTCTTCAAACAAGCAAACATCTCTGAACTCTCCCACATACAAGGTCTACACTAACAACTCAATCATGCTACTTGGCTGCATTCTACTCTTGATGGTCATGCATGAGTGGTAACTAAATCCTCAAATCAACAAAGGGGTATGAGGCCATCATAATGTGAGACCATCAAGGAGTCGAGCTGTAACAAGACTATAAGAAATCTAATAACACCTTGGGGGGCATTTACAAAAAACTTATTCGATGAAGGAACATGGGGCTAATGTTATTGTGAAGGTTCACATGAAGTACTCCATCCATCCTGGGCCAGTTCTGCAGTCCACATTTATAGCTTCAACAGACCATATATTTTATGACTTGAGTCAATTAAAATAATGGAGAGACTGAGAAATGTCATTTATCTCTTTTGTGGTAGACATGGAAGACAAATAAGGAAGGAACAAAAACCTTTAAATATCTCTTGAACTAGATTGAGTACAGTAGGGTACTACATTTAAGAAAGCACTGGACATAATACTAGTCTTTGGGGAACAGAAAAAATGAATACTGAAAGGAGAGGGTATATAACATGCCAGATTACTCCAGTAAAAAGTGGAGAAGGCAGACAGGGAGTGCAAAATCAAGCTCCAAGAAACGAGCACAAACCTAAACAGATGATAAGCGTGTGTGTGTGTCACCATTGTTTATAACTATACTTCAGTTTGAGATTCAACTGCACCTTGTAATTAAACTAGACTAAGAGAACTATTACTGCAGCAAATTATACATGTCAATGTATAACTGACCCAGAATAAATATGCTACAAGTTCAACATGGCCTTTGTGTAGTGGAAAAAAAAATGAGAAAAGAAAATAGAGTTTTAAACATGACACTTATGTGCAGAAGAAATAAAATGCCTTTCCTTTGATACAGGTTAGCCCCCAGCCCATTCGCCTCTCCCACTTCAGAAAAAACTCCTGGGAGGTTTCAAGACTCTGTATGAAATCACTGACAACTAAAATAATGATATATGCAAACCACCTTCACTCGCTCTTAACAATCAAAAGACAGAAATTATTCATATCCTACCTGAATGAGACAACAGATGCATGCGTAGCCGTAAACTGTCCAGGAAGCTCTTGCCACAAAGTTCACACCCAAATGTCTTGATACCACTGTGTAGTTTCCTTAAAAAGAGAGAGATGTACATTATTTTTCACTATTATGCCACATCGTAACTCCCTACCTATCCTGTCTAATGGCATGCAGTGGTCAGAGTATGCATCTAAGCAGACAGACTTCAGAAACTTGCTCTACACATTAATCAGAGGGTGAGAGTGGAGAACTGCACAATAACCAAAATCGGTGCTTGAGAAAAACTTTCTTCAATCATGTATCAAGGTGGAATGGGAGGGTTATAGGGTGTAAATTGGATGTACTGAAGAAAAGGCAGCATTAGCAATTTGTGCGAGTGAACACAGTAAGTCTGTCCTGAACAGAATGGAAAACCTCATGCAGTTTTTCAACATTTAAAAAGTCAAGCATCTGTATTCCAAAAAAGATGTACAACAGGATATACAAGTGCAAGACTACAGAAAAAAAAAAAAAAAAAGTTCAAAAGCAGAAAGGGGAGGTTGGCAGCTACCAGCACCAATAATCTTTATTGGTTTCATAAAATTAAAAAGCACAAAGATGATTAAAGCATAGACAGGCTGGGCTTACTGCAATTCAAGCTTAACGATCAAGAAATTGGGCAGAAGTAGGGAGGTATTTCCTTAACAGTATCGGTAACTTGTATGTCATCTATCAAAATGGATAGTCAATGAGGGCTGCATAACTCTTTGCTAACAAGTTATTCCTTTTAAGAAAAACAAATGCAAAGCAGCAGTTAACACCCTGATTTTAATGCTTCATCTTTATTACAGCTCAGATTTTTCCATCACCCAATCATTCTCCAAAAGGCACTGGAGAAATCAGCTGAATTTTGCTTAGCTACAGTCATTCAGTTCAGCTTTACCATTACTTGCCCATACAATCTTAAACGCTCACTGTATTTTTAAGAGGCACCATTTTTCAAGTAAACTATTTCATCTGTTCACCAGTCTGAGAGAACAATTCCTCTCTACCTTCCATAGAAAGAATAGTTTACTTGAAAGATGGAATAGTTTACTTGAAAGCTGGTGCCTCTTAAAAATATTCCATCTGCTCACCAGTCTAACAGTTCCTCTCTAACTTCCATAGATGTAGTTCATCATCTTTTACTGGAGATCACTGACATTCATCAAGCAAATGGCAGCCCAGCATCCAGAATTATATTATCAAATTTTGTATTTCACATAGAAATGATATTTACTGAGAACATAATGACTATTATAATTAGTGTTGCAGCTACTTCAAATAACTAAGTTATGTTAGTGTAACTGGTACTGCTCAAATTACGACCTCCCACCCCATCCACCTTCACAGCGAGCTCTCATCTCAGCTTCTGGTAGAGAGAGGCCTATCATCACAGGAGACCAACTATTTTATATACATGTGTGAGTACACACAAATACACACACACATATTCTATACATATATATATATATATATATATATATATATATACACATATATATATATACACACATATATATACACACATATATATACACACACACACACACACACACACACACACACACACACACACACACACACAAGACCAGCTACAGGACACAACAAAAGGGACCAGACCAATTCAAACCCAATTAGGCTCTGCAAGAAGCAACCAGGCAGCTCTCTCTCTGTATGTGGCTGGGAGGGAGGGGACTAGATAACACTGACTCACTACAAAAATGGAACCAAAGTGCAAGGGATGGTTTAGTTTTTTTTTAGTCATGTGAAAACAGATTGAGGAGAACTATCATGGAAAGTGTGGTGCAGTTAACACAATCTGTCACCAAAGCAACACAGTTAAAGGACTGTCAGTCATTTCAAACATATTTAAAACAGAAATGCTTAAGAGTGGTTTGCTTAAGACAATGGAATTATGAAACAACTAAGAAGCACTGGAGGTAATGATTTATAAGCCTCACATGGAACTGACAGAACAAAGACAGGGCCATGTAGGCAAAGACCAACGATACACACCCCTCTACTGTTCCACTGTCCATCTTCATTAATCTGTTAGACTGCCTTCTTAAGACCCTTGAACAACACTTACCTACAATTTCTACATAGCCATTTTTAAGTATCATTCACTTTACTATGATTACCCTCTTTTTTGAGATGTCAATATCTGCAGTCATGAAGAAACTAACAAAACCGTCTATAGGGATCGGTCCAAGGTTTTCCCATGCACATTCAAGACTTTCTACGCGACTACAGAAAGACAGAATTTGTAAAAGCTCTGAAGCACAGCGTGCACTAGAAAAGCATGTGATGCAACAGTCCCCTCTCCTCAAAACACTGTTCTTCCACAATACCTACATTCTGTATTCTGAGAGAGTTTCAAATGGTTTCCCCTTACCTCAGTCAAGCAAACCAGTTCCCAGCACTACTGCAGCTGTTGGCCTTCTGGTCTGTAATACTGGTATTTTTGTAGCAATACTCTAAATGCTTTATGAATGATCTTGGTCACCCTACACCACACCAAACATCCCCCTAACCCCATGGCTTCTTTACAGAAGGCTCAAAATTGAAAAAAATAAATTACATTTGTGTCCGCCAGCAAACTCAAATAATAAAATAGAGCTTCCCTACTATCTACAGGAATGTATTTGCCTTTCTTTTTTTTACTCACTGGAGTGGCTACTTAACATGCCATTGATAATGATACAAAGGTCACACTCACCTGTGCTGTAATAAACCAACTTTCATTTAATGGATACAGTTTTCTGAACTTCCATATTCTCCAGTATGTCAGTTTGCATTACAGAATTTAAGATTCAATTAATCTCACCATCACTCTGATGTTCACAGTTTCAAAATTATTTTCCAGTTTTAACACAGAACTCGTTGTCGCTGCAGTTAATTAAAAACATATTAAACAGGATAAACTGCAAAGACTCTGCACTCAGAAAAAAGTTGCTATATCTGGACATAACTTTGATCCAATGCCTTGCACAATGCTTTGGCTTGAAACTTGCCTTTTTGCTAAGCTATTTTAGTAATTAGAGAGCTTATCTATTTACCTTTTTTTGACCTTAGTCTTCACCAGTGTAAGGACAACAGTCGTCAGTCTACAGTTTTATACCCCAATCTAGTGGTACATTCATCTGACACCTAACACCTCAAAGTCTATCATACCATTGAAGTTCAGTATACTGCAATCTCTTTCTGTAATCACTACAGTTCCAGTGTTTGCACACCTCACTCAATAACTGAATGTCTGATAAACAATTATGAAGGAGCTAAAACTGTACATGCTATTTAAATTGATAAAATGTTCAGCAAAGAAATAAAAAATGTGACAAACAGTATTTAATAAACAGGAAAAAAAAAACTACAAAACATTGCTGGCTACATTATGCACCTTCTAAGAACAAACACATGTTTTTGAGATCTGGATGGATATGTTCATAAAAATCTGACCCCTAAGACCATAACAGCTTCAAGGACTTACCAAGAAAAACAAACCTCAATGTTTTGAAAGACTGAAAATATCTTTAAAATATATTTGCATTTTACTAATGCATGCAAATCAAATGTAAACTATGTGCTCTTCAAAAGGGCTGTAAACTAAAATGGGTTTCAAAACAGTCAATTAACATAAATCTGCATATGAATACTGTATGCCAATTATATGCCAAATGTGTACTCAAGAATGCGTTAAAAACTAGGACTCTTTGGTAGAAGAAAAAAAATAAAAGAAAAAAAAAATTGGTTAGCACTCGTAAGACTTCAGAATACTCACATTATTACGTTTATGCGACACTATAAGCCATTTAATAAAGTAAACAACTTCATACTTTAGCTACAGCTTAAGAAAAGGAAAGAATAGTCAGATACTATGAAAGACAGAGCCCGGGAATTATGTAGACGTTGTATTTATCAGTAAAATAGCATGCTAACACTCTGAATCTTATACAGAAACAACCCCCCCATCCCCCAAACAGAGTGAACATTACCCTAACTGTGAAAGTGCAATAACCCATGAAGAAGCTGCAATGCCATCAGAATCATTATCATTAGGTAAATACTGCCTAAAGGGACAAAAACTCCAACTTCCAATACTCTGCCTGAAGAACTTAAAGGTATTGTGCAACACTGAGAGCATGCACATTCAGAATGGCATGGTACATAAGAATTGTGTTTTAAAAATGAGGCCTCATGCAGAGCAGTAGGCCCCTCACAGTGCCACCAAAGAACTATGTTTGCACATTTTACAAGGTACCACAAAGCTTATAAATTGCCTCACTCTTTTCTTTTTGTCAAAATAAGAAATGCCACGTGCTTCTCCTGCAGCAAGTATCACATGTAAAGGACATAAATCCCCAGTTTTCTCAGCAAATTGCAATGTAATCTAGTTTCTATATTGTGTTCCTATCACTTGGGGAGGGGGGGGCACTGAAACTATAAATCATGCCTTAGAGAGAGGCCATAATTAC